>NC_060267.1:29667598-29788084 GCF_021613505.1 Equus quagga | reverse complement strand
AACTTTTTTTCATGTTCTTTCCTTTGTCTTGTAAAGAGATGAATCATATACCTATGCCTTATAAAATTAGCCCTAACCCTCAACTCGGGGCAGCAGCAGGAGCTCTGACTGCCCGTCGGTCCTGTCCCCACGCACCAGCTCTGCCTGCCCATGGGCTCTGTCCCCATGCCAGCGGGGGCAGCAGAAGCGGCGGCAGCAGAAACTCTGACTGCCCATGGGTCCTGTCCTCATGCTATTCTACTCTCTAAATAAAAGAGCACTACTGCCAGATCTTGAGAGTCTAAGAAATCTTTCTTTCGACTCCTCGGCTCACCGACCCCGCATCACAGAGTAGTGTGAGCTTGGTGATGAGAAAGCGTTTCTTTCACCTTCCCAATACTCCTGACCTTGGGTACTTCGTTTTCAGAGGCTATTGACATCTTGACAGTCAATGAACTGCTGGTTTCCTTGTGTTACTCCTCTGATCACACACCTACCATGACTCCCAGTTAAAATTCCCAATGAAATCCAAGCTTCTAAGCCTGGCAAGGAGACCCTCCACCAGCTGGCTCCATCCTACCCTTCTAATTTCACTTCCCACTCCCTGGTACCCGTGAATGTTCCTCTCTAGCCAGACTGGGCTCTTTACCCTCTCTAGAATGAACTTGTAAATTCTCACCTTTGACTCTGTGCTTGAAATATCTTTCTCCTTTCTCATTGTCGAGTCTAAATCCTTAAAGGCTAAGGGAGTATAGCTGGTGTTTACGTGCACAGATCTGGAACTTCGGCAGTTTTCTTTTTACACCATAGTCTTCTTGGGTGATTCCATCCACTCACTTCCTGGCTGTCACTTACAGGCTGAAGCTGCCAAATGTATGTTTCTAACTCAGGTCTGTCTTGGACCTCAGACCTGTACTAGGGTGACCAGCTGTCCTCTGCCTGGTTCTTTGCTGGTTATAGCACTGAAGGCCTCATGCCCCAGGAAACGCCTCAGTCCCAGGCAAACTGGAATAATTGGTCACCCTGCAGACTATACAACATCCAACCCAGAGCTCTCTTGAACTCCAGAAGTATATCCAAGTGCCTCTAGAACTTTCCATAATCCTAGAGTCCGTTAGTTACCTCAAACTCAGTGTAAATGCAAATTTATATCTTTCTCAAATGTATTCCTTTACTTGTACTTCTTTAACTAGGAGAGTATTACCACTATGCATATAATTCTTCAAATCAGAAAGACAGGTGTTATCATCATGGGAAAAAGTCTACTGTGCCTTTGCCTTAGTTCTGTGCAAAATTTCTGGATTGTACCAAAATCTGAGAAGGCACATTAGAGTGTGTTGTTCAGATAGAGAAACAGGCGAGTGCCACTTTTCTCAGGTAGGATGTCTCTGTGTCTCTTGAATCTGTGGCTTCCTCCCCATTCCTGCTGCAGTCTTAATGAAGCTCATTTCTGCCGTGGATTAAGCACTGTCTCTTGCCTCGTCTCTTTGAATCTGGTCACGCACCTTCCCCTTCCACAATCTGTTCTGCATACTTTCTAGATCCTTTCTTAGCTCTTGGTGCTAAAAATCATCAATGGCTCCCTTTCATGGTCTGAGTCCTATCTACTTGCTCTTCCTCTTTTCTAAAAATTTTCCCCTTCGTCCTCTTGACCCAGCCGTTCTGAACTACTTCAGTTTCTGGAACACACCCTGTCCCCGCACCCCTCCATTTTTTCCTCAGTCTGACTCCTTTTGATGAGGATTTTAGGCTGGTTACTTTTAAAACTACAGATGAGAAGCAGGCTCTGAGGACTGGAATTTTGCTTGCCCTTCTGAGAGACATTTGCGTTTGTGAAGGAAGAGGGGGTGACCTTGAAGGGACCCGAAATTGGCCACCCCATGATATGTCTCTTTGGCATCAGGATTGTTTTGGGCTGATTGCTTTCGATAAACTGGGACAGGGAAGGAGGCTCTGGAGAATGGAACTTGCCCTTGTTGGGACACATTTACATTTGTAAGGTAAATCTCTGTCTGTAAAAGGTGCCTCCCTCTCTGTACCAGGAAGAGGAGGAGAGATGACCTTGTCCCTAGAAGCTCTTAATGGGGAAGGCAAGAACTTAAGTTGGTTGCTGTCTGGCAATCTCATGTAACTGGTTTAGGGTGGTGGCGTCTAACCTTTCTAACCTTTACTTAATCCGATTTGATTCTTGTCTAAAAGTCATGGGATCACCCAATGACCAGACCCCACCTGCACTGATACCATTTTAACTTTTTTTCATGTTCTTTCCTTTGTCTTGTAAAGAGATGAATCATGTACCTATGCCTTAAATTTAGCCCTAACCCTCAACTCGGGGCAGCAGCAGGAGCTCTGACTGCCCGTGGGTCTTGTCCCCACGCACCAGCTCTGCCTGCCCATGGGTCCCATCCCCATGCCAGCGGGGGTAGCAGCAGCGGCCCTGCCTGACCATGGGTCCTGTCCCCATGCTATTCTATTCTCTAAATAAAACAGCACTACTGCCAGTTCTTAAGAGTCTAAGAAATCTTTCTTTGGACTCCTTGGCTCACCGACCCCACATCACTTTGACTTGAATTCCCCTTTCCCATTTCAGCCAGCGAGCTACTAGTCATCTGTCATGCTGCACTGTGGTTACGAGTGTTGGTGGTTATGAGTAGGGGTGGATAAACTCGTTATGCCTGGTCATAAAGACTGCTCAGGAGCCGGCCCGGTGGCACACTGGTTAAGTTCACATGTTCTGCTTCGGCGGCCTGGGGTTTGCCGGTTTGGATCCCGGGTGCAGACATGGCACTGCTTGGCACGCCATGCTGTGGTAGGCGTCCCACATATAAAGTAGAGGAAGATGGGCATGGATGTTAGCTCAGGGCCAGTCTTCCTCAGCAAAAAGAGGAGAATTGGCAACAGATGTTAGCTCAGGGCTGATCTTCCTCAAAAAAAAAAAAAAAAGAGTGCTGTTCAGGTATTTTGCAGGATGCTCTCTATCGGGATTTGTCTGATGTTTTTCTCATAAGACTGGGGTTATGGGTTTCAGGAAGGAATATCACATCATATCAAGGATACATTCTATCAACATAATATTTTTTCTTCTAAAAAAATTTTTTTTTCTTTTTTTTGTGAGGAAGATTGTCACTAAGCTAACATCTGTTGCCAATCTTCCTGTTTTTGTTTCAGGAAGATTGTGGCTGAGCTAACATCTGTACCAGTCTTCCTCTGTTTTATATGGGATGCCGCCACAGCGTAGCTTGACAAGCGGTGCTAGGTCTGTATCTGAGATCCAAACCCTGGGCCCAAAGCAGAGCACATGAACTTAACCACTAAGCCACCGTGCCAGTCCCATCAACATAATTTTTGACTATTTATGTTGACCTTGATTACCTGGCTGTGGTAGTATTTGTCAGATTTCTTCACTGGAAAGTTACTCTTTTTCCTCGCTTCTATTCTGTACTTTTTAGAAGAACGTCACTATGCACAGCCCACACTTAAGGGGTGGGGAGCTATGCTCCCCCTACTGGAGAACAAAGTATCTACATAAATTGTTTGGAATTCTTCCACATGGGGGATTTGCCAGTCAAGAGATAATATTCATGCAAGGCATTATACACTGTGGTATGACCCTATGAAGATGTCCCCTCAGCTCACAATGCACCTCCCTATTAGCTACCCTTCCCTTGGGTGACAGAGGAGGCCCTGAGCTGATTTAGAGGGTTGGGTTCCTACCAGCTTGTCTACATTATGTGACCCAGCCTCACCAATTCAGATGGCCCAAGAGAGGTCGCTGACTGAACGTGGACTTGGAACCAAGAGAGAGGCTGACTCCTCGGAGCGGTCAGGGAACATGTTTCTCATCAAGTGAAATGGACAGTAGGTGTAGATAAAGCTATGGAGATGTATGGTGTGGCAAGGGCCTACAGAGGTTACAAAGAAGGATGAAACACTGTCCTTATCTTCAGGGGAATGACAGGAAAGATAAATTGAGCACAAGGGAGTTCCGATTGTGTCCAGGCCACAAGATATTCCCTAAAAGTCAATGAAAAATAAGTCAAGGTCCTCAGGAGACTTATCTTCTCATGGAGAAAATCAGTAGGAGGACCATTTTATGACAGTTTGGTCAATACTAGAGTTAAGTGTAGGACACTGCAGGCACTGAGAAGAGGCCTTCCTAATCCAGACTCAGAGCCGGGAAGGAGAGGGTTCAGTGAGGGCTTTTGGAAGGAGCCTAAAGTAAGTCTTGCTATAGTAATAGTCAACACTATTAACAGAGTACTATCTCACTTAATCCTCTCTACAACCTTATGTACTGGGTACAAATATTATCCCCATTTTACAGATGAGGAAACTGAGCTTCAGGGAAGTTCAGGGACTTGCCAAAGGTCACAGAGCTCTGAAGTGGTAAAGCTGAGAGGTCTTTATTTTATTATTATTTTATTATTATTATCATTATTTTTGACGAAGATTAGCCCTGAGCTAACAGCTGCCGATCATCCTCTTTTTGCTGAGGAAGACTGGCCATGAGCTAACATCCGTGCCCATCTTCCTCTACTTTATATGTGGGACACCTACCACAGCATGGCTTGCCAAGCAGTGCCATATCTGCACCCAGGATCCGAACCGGCAAACCCCAGGCCTCCGAAGCAGAACGTGTGAACTTAACCGCTGTGCCACTGGGCTGGGCCCCTAAGCAGCACTCTTTAAAACTGCCAGGGTCATCCAAAACAAGAAGTCTGAGACACTGCCATGGCCAAGAGGAGCCTAAAAGGACCTGACAACTAGATGTAATGTGGAATACTGGAACAGAAAAAGAATATTAGGTACAAACTAAGGAAATCTAAATAAAATATGGACTTGAGTCAATAATAATGTATCAGTATTGGTTCATTATTTGCAACAAATGCACCATGCTAATATATGTTAGTATTATGGGAAACTGGGTGCAGTTTTTCTCAATTTTTCTGTAAATCTAAAACTGTTCTAAGAAAATAAAGTCTATTTTAAAAATGAAGGAGAAATTAAGACATTTTCAGATAAACAAAAAGAGAATTTGTCAACGGCAGACACATAGTAAAAGGAGTCTTTCAGGGTGAAATGAGAGAACACTAGAAGTGTTTTGTTGTTGTTTGCAACACTTACTATCTGATTTAAAAGGCAACCACATAAAGCAATAATGATACATCTGTGTTAGTTGGCATACAATGTATAAAGATGTAACATGTATGACACTAATAGCACAAAGGAGAGGGGAAGGAAGGAAGTTCTAGAGGAGGAAAGTTTTTGTATACTGTTGAAATTAAGTTGGTATTAGTGTGAACTAGGTTTTTATAAGTTAATATATTAATTGTAATCCCTAGGGCAACTACTAAGAAAATAATTCAAAAAAATATACACTAAAACAAAAGACAAAGGAATTAAAATGGTACACCAGAAAATATCTATTTAACACAAAAGAAGGCAATAAGGGAAGGATAAAAGAACAAAAATGACACGAAACATGTAGAAAACAAGCAGCAAAATGGCAGAAATAAGTCCTTCTTTATCAGCGTAACTTTATATGAATGGACTAAAACTTGAATTAAAGGCAGAGATTAGTAGAATGGATTAAAAAAAAATGATCCAACTATATGCTGTTTACATGAGACTCACTCTGGATTCAAAGACATAAATAGGTAGAAAGTAAGAGAATGGAAAAAGATAGTTGATTCAAAGAGTAAGTAGGAGAGAACCGGAGTGGCTATAACAATATTAGACAAACAGACAATTAAGACAAAAATAGTTATGAGAGACAAAGAAGAACATTCTATAAGGACAAAAAGGCCCATCTCTCAAGAAGATAGCACAATTGTAAACATATAAACACTTAACAATAAAGCCTCAAAATACATGAAGCAAAAACTGACAAAATTGGAAGAAGTAGAGAATTCGGTAACAAGTGGAGACTTCAACACTCACTTTCAGTAATAGATAGAACAACTAGACGGAAGGTCAACAAGGAAATACAAGACTTAAACTACACTGTAAATCAACTAGACCTGACAGACATTGATGGGACACTACCTCCACTGACAGCAAAATACACATTCTTCTCCAGTACACATGGAACTTCTCCAGGATAGACAGCATGCTAGGTCAAAAACAAGTCTCAGTAAGTTTACAAGTATTGAAAGCATGCAAAATGTGTTCTCTAATAACAATGAAATGAAATGAAATGAAAAATCGGTAGCAGAATAAAATTTGGGAAATTCACAAATATGTGGAAATTAAACAACACACTCCTAAATAACCAATGGGTCTAAGAAGAAATCACAAGAAAAAATAGAAAATACTTTGAGATGAATCAAAACAAAAGTACAACATACTAAAATTTATAGGATGCAGCTAAAGCCGTGTTTAAAGGGAAATTTATAGTTAGAAATACCTATATTAAAAAAAAATAAAGACTTCAAATCAATAACTTAACTGTGTTAGTTTCCCAGGGCTGCCATAACAGAGTACTATAAACCGAGTGGCTTAAAGCAACAGAAACTATTGTCTCACAGTTCTGGAGGCTAGAAGTCTGAAATCAAGGCATCAGCAAGGCCATGCTCTCTCTCCCAGCTTTGAGTGGTTACTGGCAACCCTTGGTATTCTTTGGTCTGAAGATACATAACTGCAGTCTCTGTCTCCATCCTCAGATGGCCATCTTCCCTCTGTGTGTCTGTTTTCACGTGGTGTTCTCCTCTCTCTGCATCTCTGTCTCTATGTCTCTTCTCTTCTTCTTATAAGAAAACCAGTCATATGGGATTAAGAGCCCATCTACTCCAGTATGACCCCATTTTAACTTACATCTTCATTACAACTTTGCAAAACCTTATTTCTAAATGAGGTCACATTCACAGGTAACAAGGGTTAGAACTTCAACTTATCTTCCTGGGGGGCTACAATTCAACCCACAATGCTAGTCTTTACATTAAAGAAACTAGAAAACAGAAGAGCAAATCTAGCAGAAAGAAGGAACTACAAATATTTGAGCGAAAATAAATGAAATAGCAAATAGAAAAATAAAACAAAATCAAGGAAATTAAAAATTAGTTCTTTGAAAGATCAAGAAAATTGACAAACCTCTAGCTATAGTGACAAAGAAAAAAGAAACGTGGGAGTCACAGTTTAGTCACATTACTAAAATCAAGAACAGAAGAGGAACATTAGAACTGACTTTACAGAAATAAAAATAATTGTAAGGGAATACTACAAACTTTTTTTGCCAATAAGTTAGATAACCTAGACAAAATACCTAGATTCCTAGTGAGACACAAACTACTGAAACTGACCCAAGAAGAAATAGAAAATATGAATAGCTCTATAATAAGTAAAGAAATTGAATTCGAAATAAAGAAAAAATCTCATGATCAAATAGTTTCACTAGTTAATTCTACCAAGTGTTTAAAGAAGAATTAACACCAATAACACTTCCCAACTCATCATACAAGGCAAAACCAGACAGAGATATTACAAGAAAAGAAAACTATGGACCAATATCCCTAATGGGCATAGATGCAAAAATCCTAAACAAAATACTAGCAAACTGACCAAAATATAAGTGTTAAAACTATAAAACTGTTAGAAGAAAGCTTAGGTGCAAATCTTTGTGATCTTGACTTATGCAGTGGTTTCTAAGTTATAACACCAAACGCTTGAGCAACCAAGGAAAATATAGATAAATTGGACTTTATCAAACTTGAAAATTTTTGTGCTTCAAGGACACCATGAAGAAAGTGAAAACACAACTCAAAGAATGGGAGAAAACGTTTGCAAATCACGCACTTAATAAGAGTTTAGTATCTAGAACATAAAAAGAAAAATAGCAACTCAACAATAAAAAGACAAATTATTCAATTAAACAATGGATAAAGAATTTGAGTATGCATTTCTCCAAAGAAGATATACAAATGGTTAAAAAGTACATGAAAAGATTTTCAACATCATTAGTCAACAGTGAAATGCATACCAAAACCACCATGAGATGCTACTTCACATCTACTAGCACGGCTAGAATAAAAAAGACAGGGGAGCTGGCCCAGGGGTGCAGCAGTTAAGTTTGCACTTTCTGCTTTGGAGGCCCAGGGTTTGCCGGTTCGGATCCCAGGTGCAAGTAGAGGAAGATGGGCATGGATGTTAGCTCAGGGCCAGTCTTACTCAGCAAAAAAAAGAGGAGGATTGACAACAGATGTTAGCTCAGGGCTAATCTTCCTCAAAAAAATAAAAGACAGGTAATGATAAGTGTTGACAAGGATGTAGAGAAATTGGAACTATCATGAATTGTTGATGAAAATGTAAAGTGGTGCAGCCACTTTGGAAAAACAGTCTGTCAGTTTCTGAAAAAGTTAAATTTAGAGTTATCATATGACCTAGCACTTCCACTCCTAGGTACAGACCCAAGAGAATTGAAAGCATATATCCACACAAAAACTTGTACATTATTGTTCATAATGGCCAAAAATCAGAAACAACTCAAGTGTCCACAAATTGATAAATGGACAAACAAAATGTGGTATATCCATATAATAGAATATTTTTGGCTACAAAAAGGAATGAAGTACTGGTTCATGCTACAATATGAATGAACTTGAGAACTTTATGCTGAGTAAAAAAGCTAGACACAAAGGACGACGTATTGTACGATCCCATTTATATGAAATGTCCAGAATAGTCAAGCCCATAGAGACAGAAAGTGGATTAGTGGTTGTCAGGAGCTGGTGAGAAGGAATGAGGAATGCCTGTTTTTGTTTTGTTTCGTTTTGTTTTAAATTGTTTTCCTTTTTCTCCCCAAAGCCCCCCAGTACATAGTTGTATATTCTTTTTGTGGGTCCTTCTAGTTGTGGCATGTGGGACGCTGCCTCAGTGTGGTTTGATGAGCAGTGCCATGTCCGTGCCCAGGATCCGAACCAATGAAACACTGGGCTGCCTGCAGCGGAGCGCGCAAACTTAACCACTCGGCCAGGGGGCCAGCCCCTGTTTTGTTTTGTTTTTGAGGATGATTAGCCCTGAGCCAACACCTGCCGCCAATCCTCCTCTTTTTGCTGAGGCAGACTGGCCCTGAGCTCACATCCGTGCCCATCTCCCTCTACTTTATATGTGGGATGCCTACCACAGCATGGCTTGACAAGCGGTGCCATGTCCACACCCAGGACCCAAACTAGCAAACCCCAGGCCACTGAAGCAGAATATGTGCACTTAATCGCTGCGCCATCAGGCTGGCCCCAGGAATGGCTGTTAAAGAGTATATGAGTTTTTTAGGGGGTGATGAAAATATTCTGAAGTTAGTGTTGATGGTCACACAACTTTGTGAATTTACTAACACCCACTGAATCATGTAATTTTAAAAGGGTGAATTTCATGGCATGTGAACTATATCTCAAAAAAAAAAAAAAAGGATAATGCTTTAGAAGATTATGATGCTAAATGAGTGGCTTTAATGAACTGCCAGGCTTTCCAACAGGTCCAATGATCAAAGACAAAACTAACTCTTGAGTATTGGCACCACATATTGAGTTAACTCCAGTCTCAAGTACCCGATTCTGAGAAAATGCATTAGAAAAGATCAAATGATTCTCTCCACTCAGATGATCCTCAGTGGCTCCAAGAGGATTGCTCTGCTCGGTCTGCCCTAAGACGCGAAATGGAGCCTCTCAAAAATGTTACAGGCTGCAACCTACCACAGAAAGAAAACTTTTCAATTCGTCTTTCTGCAATTCTCCAATTTTGTGAACACCAACAAGGTGTCCAACAATTTAATTCTATTCTGTCACTAACTCCCCGGAGTTAGTGTCAGATTCCATAGCTTTAAGGGCTCAGTGCCACAAGACTGCCCTCACCCGGTCCCCCGGTTACCCATACTTTCTGTTCAACTTGGATACAAATTTGGAGGTTCGCACAAACCCCTCCTCAGGTTCACTAATGCACTAGAATGACTCACGAACTCAGGAAAGCACTTTACTTACTATTACCAGTTTATTATAAAGGATACAACTCAAGAACAGTCAATTGGAAGAGATGCATAGAGAAGGTATTGGGAAGGGAGCACAGAGCTTCCATGCCCTCTCCAGGCGCGCCACCCTCCAGCATCTCAATGTGTTCACCAGCCCGGAAGCTCTCTGAACCCCATCCTCTAGGGGTTTTTATGAACGTTCCATTGGGTAGGCATGATTGATTAAATCATTGGCCATTGATGATTGAACTCAGTTACATGGCTGGCTCCTCTAGTGACCAGCACCCATCCTGAAGCTATCTAGGGGCCTGCCCCTACCAAGAGTCACCTCATTAACATAAACTCAGGGGTGATTGAAAAGGGCTTGTTGTGAATAACAAAAGATGCTCCTATCACTCAGGAAATTCCAAGGGTTTTAGAAGATTTGTGCCAGGAACTGAGGACAAAGACCAAATATATATATTTCAATATACCACAGGCTATCCTCTAGTCTAAGGATTCTAACAGTTAAAAGATACTGGCACATTCCTAGTGTCCCATTCAGTCATTAATAATTAGTCCAGTCCATCCTCCTTATTGTATGAAAATGTCTCCCAAGGTGAGTCCATTCAGGTCTGCAGGCTTCCATTCGATATTGTTAGGTTCTAAAAGCAGAAGAGATCTCAGCGACATATGGTTTCACCATTTTAGGCATCTGATAAGTTGATCCAGGAGACAATATCATCTGCTCTGAGCCTCTTTCAAGGTGTTAATGTAATATTGGATTCCCCTTGTTATATAACTCATTGATTCATTCCTTTACCCTCAGCTACCATTCCTCCTTCTCTCTATTTATACCTACCTTCAGAAGCGACATTAAGTTTGGCCGCTGCACTTGTCTAGAAGGCAGGCAGCACTATTAGTCCAGCAAGGACCTGTCCCTCAGCCCCCATCCATTCATATAAGGTGGGGTTACGGAACTAGCGGGCTATTTCTATCACTAGGCGATACAGCTGCGTTCACTGCTAACCCCAATTTTGCCAGATGGAGTGAAGGGAGAACCCGCACCAGGGACAAAAACCAAATATATATTTTTTATTATGCCACAGTCTTTAACAAGCCTTCAGTGAAATCTTACACACAATTTCAGAGGATTTCTCTGGAATATGATCCATCTGTCCACACCACACTCCTGGGAAAACTGTAAAGATGGAACATCAGTATAAGCCAAAATCTTTATGACCTTTTAAATCTCTGCAAATTGATTTAATTCAGTTCTTCCTCGTGGGATTATACATATGTGCTTACTTCTCTGTCTCTGTTTTCTGGTTGAGTAAAAGCCTTCTCTTGTTGTGAAGCCACTGCTCTGACAGTAGCAAAAAATCTTTCTGTTTTTATGTCTCCCAGTTGGGAAAAACCCACCTGATTTTTATAGTGTTAGAGGAACCCAATTCACCGAAATAGTAATTCAGAAACTCTCAAAGTCTCTGTCCCCCATAAGCTTAACCATCTTCAGTCTTCAGAGAAATTGAATGAATAAATGGTAACTTGAAAAACTACCAGAGGTACTTCAGTTGCTGCAGCCAAAGGCTTTGCTCTTAGCGCTCGTGGCCATTAGGGTCACTCCAACAGGAATTCATAGACAATCTCCACATAAGCTGGTCACTGAATACTCCGTGTGTCTATGGATCTCACCCTCATCCTTGACTCTGCTCTTCTACAGTCCTGTATGTCAAAAGGTTATAGGAAGTTAACGCAGAAGACCCAGTTGATAATCAACAGGTCCAGCAGCTTTCCCAATGATAAACCACAGAAACTCCTGCATGACCTTCCTCCGAGACACCTAGCTGACTGAAAATGATAGCAAAGTAAGACTGTTCTCCAACATCTTGTGAGGAACTTTATCAGAAACAGAAGGCATCTCGAAGGAGACCATTTTCCCAAGAGCCTCAGACTATGCAGCAGGTGGCTAGACATGAACAGCTTCTATCCAGTTGGAATCAGGAGCCAGCCACAACCAGAGTCATTGACGGCCACACCCTTCTTTGTCTCTTTCTCCTCCTTTTCTTGGCTACCTTTTGTCTCTCGTTGTTCGTTTAAAGCCTTTATTGCTAAAATGAAATTCTTAACATTTCTTCCTCTAATCTTTGTTACTTTGGGTGAAAAAAGGAAGATGAACAAAGAAAGTGTTACACCAACCCATTAATATAAAATCTCATTTCTCTACAGAGTCATGGTGGGGATGGGAAATTGTTTCCCTTCTTAATCCCAGGTGGGCCAGTTCAGGCTGCTTTAACAGAATATCACAGACTGGGTGATTTAAACAACAAACGCTCACTTCTCACAGTTCTGGAGCTGGGAGTCTGAGACCAGGGTGCCAGCATGGTTGGGTTCTTGGAGAAGGCCCTTTTCCTGTTTTACAGAGGGCCACCATCTTGCTGTATCCTCAAACGGCAGGGAGAAGAAAGAGAAGTGAGCTCTCTCCTGCCTCATCTTTAAGGGCACCGATCCCATCCTGAGGGTTCCACTCCTATGACAAAATTACCTCCCAAAGTCTTGGGGATTAGAGTTTCAACACACGAATATGGGGAGGGTATAAACATGAGGTCCATAACAACCATAGTTAAAAGGACGTAGAGGCAGTATTCAAGGCCTTCTGATAAAATCTCATGCTAGTGCTCATCTCCACAGTCATTCACTATATTCCCCTCTGTGCAACCACTCACTTGACAAATGATTGGAGTTCAACTACAAAGGCAAAAGTCATGGGAAGCGAAGCATTGAAGCCTGTTCCTATGAGAGTATGAGATAACCTTCAGGAGTAACATAGATCTAGCAAACTAAACAAACCAAGATATGAGACTTAACATCCCTGTTGACCAAGATGGGGGATTGCAAGACCCTGACACACTGCACATTTTCCACTGAGGACTTGGCAGGTGCTTGTCCCACCTTCTACCCCACTCCTCTTGCATAGGACTTTAGCTCCTATCTGTTCCTCTCTATCACTCTAGGTAAAATCCAGATTGTTCAAGATATGGCTGCTAATCCTCAAGAACAATTCCTCTCCATTCCCCAAACGAGCTGAACTGAGCTGAGCCTCTTTGATCCCTCTTGGTAAAGTCCCATGAAGCATTCTACTCATTGTCCTTAAGTTGACTTCTCCTGTTGAGATTTCTCCTGCCAGGTACTATCAAACAAAGGCTCATGCTAAGCTTCTGTGGTTAATTTTTTTTTTTCCACATAAGCAATAATTAAACTTTCTAAAATGCCCTCTGGGAGAATGCCTGGAATTAACTACTTGATGCAGAATCACTACCTGAAATTCTGATTAAGGTGAAGATAAAGAAACAGAGAAATTTATCAAGACTGGGAGGAGATAACTCAAAAGTTAACACTGAAGTCAAATGATTGAAAGAATGAAGAAATCTTAGAGCTGGAATGCAGATTAGAATGGTTTTCAAACTGTATTTGAGGGCCATTGTCTGCCAAACTTTTGGGCTGCTAGTCATTTGTGTCTCTTGTAAAATAGACAGATTCCTGGGTTCTACCCCAAACCCACTAAATCAGCATCTCCAGCTGGGGGCCTGGGAATTGGAACTGAATCAAGCATCTTAGTGGTTCTTATCATCGGGAGAGTTCAGAATACGTTGTTCTAGAAGTGTGTTTGTAAACAGAACTGGCATTTGGAGCTTTTAAAATTAGGGCTCCCAGACTCCGTTCCGAAGACTGCATCTAAATGTGTAGCGAGGAGTGTGCGCGGGTAATTTAAAAACTCTTGAAGATCCAAGATGGCGCCATGAGTAGTCCTCTTTGTCTCTCGCCCTTTGAGTCTACAATTATTTGGACACTTATCGCTTGACAAAGGTTATCCAGACAGCATCTCAGGACATCTGAGACACCCACGCGACTATACATCGGAAGGCGGATGGACTTTCCTCCGGGAGGATGTGGAAATAGGTGAAAACTCTCCGACCCCGACGGGCAGCCTAGTACCCGCAAGCGGCTTTCTTCCAACAGACGCCCCCAGAGGATCCACACACATCTACGGCAGGAGCGAGAACACAACAGAGGAGCGACGGTGGAAACAGGTGACCAGAACCCTACCTAAACCCCCCGCAATTACTCCTAAACGCAGAGGGAAACTTTGGAGTTGCACACCTGAGCCCGCGGGGAGAGTCTCTCCCCGCCATTGGTGGGGAGACCCAGCCTGGTGCTCGGGGCACCCGGAGGGTCCCAGAGAGAGACACGGAGGGCACGGAGGTCTCCCAGCTGCCGTTGCCCGCCCCGTGGGACTAGGGATTGCCGGAGATCTCGGAGAGGACCGGGGCGGGGGGAACTTTCAAGGGCCGGTTCTGCGACCCGGAGGGGAAGCGCCGGAGTTCCGCCAGGCAGCAGACAAAACTCTCTGTCTGCCATTAGCAGAGGGGCTATGCCCAGCATTCAGGGCTCCCGGCAGAGGCCCGGAGAGAAGCCCTGAGGGCAGGGCGACCCCCAGCTGCCGTTGCCCGCCCCGTGGGACTAGGGATTGCCGGAGATCTCGGGGAGGACCGGGGCTGGGGGAACTTTCAAAGGCCGGTTCTGCGACCCGGAGGGAAAGCGCCGGAGCTCCGCCCGGGCAGCAGACAAAACTCTCTGTCTGCCGTTAGCAGAGGGGCCACGCTGAGCATTCACGGCTCCGGGAGAGGCCCGGAGAGAATCCCAGAGGGAGGGGTGACCCCCTAGCTGCCGTTGCCCGCCCCGTGAGGCTAGGGATTGCCGGAGATCTCGGAGAGGACTGGGGCTGGAGAGAGTTCCAGAGACCCAGCTTAGTAGCCTAGGGGGAAACCCTACAGGCTCACAGCAGCCTTAGGGAAAGCCTCTGCACAGCACCAGTAGAAGGCACCCAGCCACCAGCCACAAGGCTGGAAGACCCCAGGGCAAAAGCAGCATAGCTAGGTGTACTAACCACAGACTGTAGAAGATGCCAATAGCTCTCCTGCGACCCATAGAGGACAAGTGAGATTTGGGGGGTGCTGACAGCAACGGAGCGACAAATATAAGTGATCCCACCCCTGGCCGCTGGAAAAGCCCATAACACCGTTGCAGACCCCAAGGAGAGAGCACATCTAGGTGGGCTGCAACAGTAGGCACCTGCAGCCTGAAGTCCCCCTGTGACGGCCCCCACAGCAGAGGAGGGAATCCAAAGGGCCACTGTGGCTACGAAGAGGGGCCCAGGCCCAGTTAGCAACTACGGACAGAGTTCCTGGTTGGTGAAGTATAAACAGCTGCTCCCCCCACCGCAGCAGCTGAAACAAGTGAAAGGAGCAACTAAACTCTATCTCCATGCGGAGGCACAAATCAACAACATCAATCAATATGAAAAAATACATTAAATCTCCAGAACAGAAAGAAAGTAACAAATACACAGAAAACAATCCGAAAGAAAATGAGATATATAACCTAAATGATGATGACTTCAAAACAGCCATCATTAAGATTCTCAATGAGTTAAGAGAGAATTCTGACCGACAACTCAACGAGTTCAGGAGCTATGTCACAAAAGAGTTTGATACGATAAAGAAGAACCAAACAGAAATATTGGAAATGAAGAACACAATAGAGGAGATTAAGAAAAATCTAGATGCTCTGAACAGTAGGGCCGATAATATGGAGGAAAGAATTAGCAATTTGGAAGATGGCAATATAGAATTGTTGCAGGCAGAGGAGGAGAGAGAAGCAAGACTTAAAAGAAATGAAGAAACTCTCCGAGAATTATCAGACACAATTAGGAGATGCAACGTAAGGATTATAGGTATACCAGAGGGAGAAGAGAAGGAGAAAGGGGCAGAAAACCTATTCAAAGAAATAATGGCTGAGAACTTCCCAAATCTGGTGAGGGAGATGGATCTTCAGGTGACAGAAGCCAATAGATCTCCAAACTTTATCAATGCAAGAAGACCAACTCCACGGCATATAGTAGTGAAGCTAGCAAAAGTCAACGACAAGGAGAAAATATTAAGGACAGCCAGGCAAAAGAAACTAACCTACAAAGGAACCCCCATCAGGCTATCAGCAGATTTCTCAGCAGAAACTTTACAGGCTAGAAGAGAGTGGAATGATATATTCAAAAATCTGAAGGACAAAAATCTACAGCCGAGAATTCTCTACCCAGTGAAAATATCCTTCAAATACGATGGAGAAATAAAAACTTTCCCAGATAAACAAAAATTAAGGGAGTTCATTGCCACAAAACCTCCTCTTCAGGAAATCCTCAGGAAAACCCTCATTCCTGAAAAATCCAAAAAAGGAAAGGGGCTACAAAACCAAGAACAGAGGAGATAAGTAGAAGGACAACAACAGAGAGTATCAGCTCTCCATCAGAACAGATTAAACCATGGGACGAGAAACAAAGGAAACTGAAGAAAACCGGAAAACAAGACACAAAATGGGAGTGGTAGGCCCCCACGTCTCAATAATCACTCTAAATGTAAATGGATTGAACTCCCCAATCAAAAGACACAGAGTGGCAGGATGGATCAAAGAACAAGATCCAACAATATGCTGCCTCCAGGAAACACACCTCAGCCCCAAAGACAAACACAGACTCAGAGTCAAGGGATGGAGAACAATACTCCAAGCTAATAATGAACAAAAGAAAGCAGGTGTCGCTATACTAATATCAGACAAGGTAGATTTCAAAGCAAAACAGATAAAGAAAGATAAAGAGGGACAGTATATAATGATAAAAGGGACTCTCCACAAAGAAGACATAACACTTATAAATATATACGCACCCAACAGAGGAGCACCAAAATTTGTAAAGCAACTCTTAATAGAACTAAAAGAAGACATCAACAACAATACAATAATAGTAGGGGACCTCAACACACCATTAACACCAATGGACAGAACATCCAGACAGAAAATCAACAAGGAAATAATAGAATTAAATGAAAAATTAGACCAGATGGACTTAATAGATATATATAGAACACTTCATCCAAAAACAGCAGGTTACACATTCTTCTCAAGTGCACATGGAACATTCTCAAGGATTGACCATATTTTGGGAACCAAAGCAAACATCAATAAATACAAGAGAGCTGAAATAATATCAAGCACCTTTTCTGATCATAACGCTATTAAACTAGAAATCAACTACAAGAAAAAAGCAGAGAAAGGTGCAAAAATGTGGAGACTAAACAACACGCTTCTCAACAAACAATGGATCATTGAAGAAATTAAAGAAGAAATCAAATATTATCTGGAGACAAATGAAAATGAGAACACGACATACCAAATCATTTGGGATGCAGCAAAAGCAGTCCTAAGAGGGAAATTCATTGCAATACAGGCTCACCTCACTAAACAAGAAAAAGCTCACGTAAGCAACCTCAAACGACACCTAACAGAACTAGAAAAAGAAGAACAAACAAAGCCCAGAGTCAGTAGAAGGAGGGAAATAATAAAAATAAGAGCAGAAATAAACGATATTGAAACAAAAAAGACAATAGAAAGGATCAATGAAACAAAGAGTTGGTTCTTCGAAAGAATTAACAAAATTGACAAACCCCTAGCCAGACTCACCAAGAAAAGAAGAGAGAAATCGCAAATTAATAAAATCAGGAATGACAGAGGAGAAATCACAACAGATACCAATGAAATACAAGAGATCATAAGAGAATACTATGAAAAACTATATGCCAACAAATTGAACAACCTGGAAGAAATGGACAAATTCCTAGACTCCTACAATCTCCCCAAACTGAATCAGGAAGAAATGGAGAATCTGAATAGACCAATCACAAGTAAGGAAATAGAAACGGTAATCAAAAACCTCCCCAAAAATAAGAGTCCAGGACCAGACGGCTTCTCTGGAGAATTCTACCAAACATTCAAAGAAGACTTAATACCTATTCTCCTCAAACTATTCCAGAAAATTGAGAAAGATGGAGAACTCCCTAACACATTCTATGAAGCCAACATCACTCTGATCCCCAAACCTGACCAGGACAACACAAAGAAGGAGAACTACAGGCCGATATCACTGATGAACATAGATGCAAAAATCCTCAACAAAATTTTGGCAAACCGATTACAGCAATACATCAAAAAGATTATACACCATGATCAAGTGGGATTTATACCAGGGACACAGGGATGGTTCAACATCCGCAAGTAAATCAACGTGATACACTACATCAACAAAATGAAAAACAAAAACCACATGATCATCTCAATAGACGCAGAGAAAGCATTCGACAAGATCCAACACCCATTTATGATAAAAACCCTCAGTAAAATGGGTATAGAAGGAAAGTACCTCAACATAATAAAGGCCATATATGATAGACCCACAGCCAACATCATACTCAATGGACAAAAGCTGAAAGCCATCCCTCTGAGGACAGGAACAAGACAAGGGTGCCCACTTTCACCACTCCTATTCAACATAGTACTGGAGGTGCTGGCCAGAGCAATTCGGTAGGAAAAAGAAATAAAAGGAATCCAAATAGGTAACGAAGAAGTAAAACTCTCGTTGTTTGCAGACGACATGATCCTATACATAGAAAACCCCAAAGAATCCACAGAAAAACTATTAGAAATAATCAACAACTACAGCAAAGTAGCAGGGTATAAAATTAACGTGCATAAATCAGTAGCATTTCTATACACTAACAATAAACTAACAGAAAAAGAACTCAAGAACTCTATCCCATTCACAATCACAACGAAAAGAATAAAATACCTTGGGATAAACTTAACCAAGGAAGTGAAGGATCTATACAATGAAAACTACAAGACTTTCTTGAAAGAAATAGGCGATGACATAAAGAGATGGAAAAACATTCCATGCACATGGATTGGAAGAATAAACATAGTTAAAATGTCCATACTACCTAAAGCAATATACAGATTCAATGCTATCCCAATCAGAATCCCAAGAACATTCTTCACAGAAATTGAACAAACAATCCTAAAATTCATATGGGGGAACAAAAGACCGCGAATTGCTAAAGCAATCCTGAGCAAGAAAAACAAAGCCGGCGGAATCACAATCCCCGATTTCAAAACACACTACAAAGCTACAGTGATCAAAACAGCATGGTACTGGTACAAAAACAGGTCCACAGATCAATGGAACAGAATTGAAAGCCCAGAGATAAAACCACACATCTATGGACAGCTAATCTTCGACAAAGGAGCAGAGGGCCTACAATGGAGAAAAGAAAGTCTCTTCAACAAATGGTGCTGGGAAAACTGGACAGCCACATGCAAAAGATTGAAAATCGACCATTCTTTTTCACCACACACCAAAATAAACTCAAAATGGATCAAAGACCTAAAGATTAGGCCTGAGACAATAAGTCTTCTGGAAGAGAATATAGGCAGTACACTCTTTGACATCAGTTTCAAAAGAATCTTTTCGGACACTGTAACTCCTCAGTTGAGGGAAACAATAGAAAGAATAAACAAATGGGACTTCATCAGACTAAAGAGCTTCTTCAAGGCAAGGGAAAACAGAATTGAAACAAAAAAACAGCTCACTAATTGGGAAAAAATATTTACAAGCCACTTATCCGACAAAGGGTTAATCTCCATAATATACAAAGAACTCACACTGCTTAACAACAAAAAAACAAACAACCCGATCAAAAAATGGGCAGAGGACATGAACAGACATTTCTCAAAAGAAGATATGAATATGGCCAATAGACACATGAAAAGATGTTCATCATCGCTAATCATCAGGGAAATGCAAATCAAAACTACACTAAGATATCACCTTACCCCCGTTAGATTGGCAAAAACATCCAAAACCAAGAGTGACAAATGTTGGAGAGGTTGTGGAGAAAGAGGAACCCTCATACACTGTTGGTGGGAATGCAAACTGGTACAGCCACTATGGAAAACAGTATGGAGATTTCTCAAAAAGTTAAAAATAGAAATGCCCTATGACCCAGCCATCCCATTACTGGGTATCTATCCTAAGAACCTGATATCAGATATCTCAAGAGTCCGTTGCACCCCTATGTTCATCGCAGAATTATTTACAATAGCCAAGACGTGGAACCAGCCTACATGCCCAGAAACTGATGATTGGATAAAGAAGATGTGGTATATATACACAATGGAATACTACTCAGCCAAAAAAAAAGACGAAATTGGCCCATTCACAACAACGTGGATGGACCTCGAGGGCATTATGTTAAGCGAAATAAGTCAGTCAGAGAAAGACGAACTCTATATGACTCCACTCATAGGTGGAAATTAGTATATTGAGAAGGAGATCTGATCGGTGGTTACCAGGGAAAAGGGGGGGTGGGGGGAGGGTACGGAGGGGGAAGTGGTGTACCCACAACATGACTAACAAAAATGTACAACTGAAATCTCACATGGTTGTAATCTATCATAACATTAATAAAAAAAAATAAATTAAAAAAAAAGATACTCCAAAAAAAATAAAAAATAAAAAAAATAAAAACTCTTCTCAGGTGAGACCCGCCAATAGCACTGGCTTCCCTGGCCACTTGTTAGCCATGCAGACTCTCAGGCACCACCCAGACCTGAACCAGCATCTGATCTTAACCAGACTCCTAGGTGTTTGGTATGTATATTAAAGTTTCAGAAGCACTGCCCTGGGGTACTTGCTTATAAAGTTAAACATACGCCTGTAGTCTAGCAAATCCATCCCTAGGTGTTTACCCAAGAGAAATGAAAACGAATGCCCACAAGAAGAGTTCTACGAGAATGTTCATAGCAGCTTTATAGCTTTCTTTATAACGGCCTCACACTGGGAACGACAAAAATGTCAATAAACACGAAAGCAAAGAAACAAACTGAAGAACATGCACACAATGGAATGCTACTGAACAATGGAAAGGAATGAAGTATCAATGCAGGAAACAACATGGCCGAATCTCAGAAACACTATATTGAGCAAAAGAAGCAAGATATGAAAGAGTATGTACTGTATAATTCCATTTATATGAGACTCTAGAACAGGTAAAACCAACCTATGAAGATAGAAGTCAGAACAGTGCTTGCCTAGAGGTGGCTGGGAGGATCTGTGAGATTGACTGAGAAGGGCCGGTGGGACCTTCTGGGGCACTGGGAATGTTCCATATCTTGATAGGTGTGGGTAACGTGCATGTAGACGTTTATCAAAACTCTCATCAGACTGTTCACTTAGGATCTGTGCGTTTTGGTGCATGTGAATTAGACTTCAATTGGAAGAAAAAGAGGGAGTCGGCCCCATGGCAAAGTGGTTAAGTTCGTGTGCTCTGCTTCAGCAGCCCAGGGTTTCGTGAGTTCGGATCCTGGATGTGGACATGGCACCGCTCATCAGGCCATGCAGAGGCGGCGTCCCATATGCCACAACTAGAAGGACCTGCAACTAGAATATACAACTATGTATTGAGGGGCTTTGGAGAGAAAAAGAAGAAGAAAAAGACAGAAGATTGGCAACAGATGTTGGCTCAGGTGCCAATCTTTAAAAAAAAAAACGAAGGAAAAAAGGGAACAAATTCCTGTCGCCATGGCAAGTCCTTGTCCTCAGGGGAGTTCAATAAGCAAAATCAGCAATGAACGTCTGTGGGGAAAGGAAGGTTTGCAATTTTAAACTTAAATTTTTACAATTTAAATAGGGTGGTCAGAGCTTGCTGAGATGGTAGCTTTTGAGCAGACTTAAAGGAGATGAGGGGTAAAAACCCTCTACAAAAGACTAGAAAACTGAATTCAGCAGCGGATGAAAAGGATTATCCGCCATGACAAAGTGGGATTTATCCCCGAAGGGCAAGGATAATTCAGCAGAGGAAAACTGATCAATGTAGTACACCACGTTAATGGAGTGACAGGAGAAAAACCACACGCTCATCTCAGTTGATGCAGAAAAGACATTTGACAAAATTAAAGGTGATGAGGAGTTAGCTGTGCACACGTCTGAGGGAAGCCCATCCCAGGCTGGTGGAATAGCAACTGTAAAGACCCTGAAGCAGGAGACACAGCAAGATGGCCAGTGCGGTGTGTTTGAAAAGTCGTTGGAAGGGGGAAAGCAGCTGGAGTGGAAGTCAGAGAAGGGGCCAGGCTTGCTGTGATGGGAAGGGCCATGGCATGCTGTCAGAGGTTTCCAGCGGAGGATGGACGTGACCTGACTTCCTTTTAAAAGGATCCCTCAGGCTTTTCTGTTGAGAATAGACCATAGGGGGCGAGCGTGGAGAGCAAGAGGGTGGGTAGGAGATGGTCACAATAATCCAGGCTAGAGGCCATGGTGGCTGTACCAGATGGAAGCAGTGCGGGTGGTGAGCAGTGCTCAGATTCTGCATGCATTTTGAAAGTACAGCCTACACAATTTGCTGGTGGGTTAGTTGTGGAATGTGCGTGTGTGTGTCTCTGTGCGAGAGAGACAGAGACAGAGAGATAGAGAACGTGTCACGGATGATACCAAATCTTTCTTAAACGTTAGGCCGTAACCATGATCAATGATGAGTCTTTTCTCCTTATCTTACAGCTGGACAAGCAGGCCAGTGGGTGGTAACACTGGGGATGAGAATCTTTGCTCTTTAAACATAACAAAGTCTATCTCTCGGTTTCAGGTTTGTTTTTTATTTTTCGTTTTTGCCTGTTTAGCTCAAAGACACACCTGGCCGATATCAAGCTAACTTATCACTAGATGGCACCTGTCGCTTTAGCTGGTTGGAGAATTCCCCTCTCAGTGAGAGCAAAAAGCCTGGTAGGGCAGACTGGTCTTAAAGGGCCAGCTGCCAGGATTTTTAGGTGTGACTTACTGACTTGTGTTTAAAAGTTTGCCTGACGACTGACTGAAGGAGCCGCAACTGCAAACCACAGACGGGGAAGCGAAAAGAGGAAACCTCCAAATTCACACAGACGTGGCGCTGTAGGTTGGTTGCAAGGGCAGTTTGGTGGAGAGAGAATCTAGAAGAAAGGGGAAGCTCTAGAAAACCCCAAACTTCAAACTTCCTTCACAAGTCCGGGGAGAAACACATTCTGGGATTGCAGAGGCAAATCACAGTTGCTTGGGTACAATTTAATTTATCTGTTGTTTGCCTCTCGAGGCTGATTTTAAAACTAACTGAAATGGCAATGTTACTTTAGAAATATATTTAAAAATTTATTTAGAGTTTATATTTATAAATATTTACAAATTATATCTATAAATAATATTCCCCTCAAATGGCGAGAGAAGTTATTTTTTTCTTATCGTTCCAGATAATTCCATTATTGAATTGTTCTCCCAGCACTGAGGAAAAACATAGACGCGAAGCCCCTATTTTTAACGTACCTTAATTGTGTAAGATCAGAAAAACAGTGCAACAATTTGGATTTAAAATGAGACACAGTTTGAATAGAAGACGCATGGGTGCCAATAAGGGCTTGAAAAGATGCTCAAACATTGTTAGTCACGGGGGAAATGTAAATTAAAACCACGGTGAGAAACCACTTCACACCTACTAGGTTGGCTATTATCAAAAAGACAGACAAAAACAAGTGTTGGTGATGATGTGGAGGAACTGAAATTCTCATACACTGATGGTGGGAATGTAAAATGACACAACCATTTTGAAAAAAGTTCGCAGTTAATCACACCAACATATAATCTAGCCATTCCACACCTAAGTACGTACCCAACGGAAAAGACACCTTATGTCCATACAAAGACTTGTGCACAAATATTCCTAACAGCTTTATTTGTAATAATAAAAGAAACTCAAATGTCCATCAATAGGTAAATGGATAAACAAGTTTTCTATATACATACAATGGAACATTAGTTAGCAATAAAAAGGAGTGAACTCTTGATTTGTGAAACAACCTGGATAAATCTCAAAATAACCATGTTGAGTGAAAGAAAAGACAAGAAACAGTACATACTGTATGATTGCATTTATATAAAAATCTAGAAAATATAAGCAAATCTATAGTGACAGAAAGCAAATCAGTGGCTGCCTGGGGATGGGGGTGTGTGGGGAAGGACAGGAGGGAGAGATAACAGGGGGCACTGAGTATGTTTGTGAGTGAACATAAGTGAGGCCATCTTGATACACCGAATGGCCCCAGCCCCTCTGTGTGACTACTTGCTGCTCTGCACATGCGCTAAAGTAATTCACATGCTCTCCTGATTTATGGCCTCTGCTCATGTATGTACTCCCCTATAGCTTGATAAATTAAAACTTTGTTTGATGAGTTTCTCTCCAGGAACAGGCTGATCACAGGTGGGAAACTCACCTACAAGATATTCATCATCACTGACAGAAGAAAAGAACAACGAAACATCCTGGAGTCCACCATGCCTGAAGGCCGACATTTCCAAACCCCCTCCTTACTGCCCATGTTCCCTATATAACTACCTCAAGATTCTGTAATTCTTTTTTGTTTTTTTTTTTAAAGATTGGCCCTGAGCTAACGTCTGTTGTCAATCTTTTTTTTTTTCTTCTTCTTCTCCCCAAAGCCCTCCAGTGCATAGTTGTATATTCTAGTTGTAGGTCCTTCTGGTTGTGCTGTGTGGGACGCTGCCTCAGCATGGCCTGATGAGCAGTGCCATGTCCGCGCCCAGGATCCGAACTGGTGAACCCCAGGCCACAGAAGCAGAGCATGTGAACTTAACTACTCGGCCACGGGGCCGGCCCCAAGATTCTGTAATTCTTGAAAATGTTTTGTTGAGACATTAGTCACCTGTCTTCCGATTATGCCGGCTAATCAAATCAAAACTTCCTTTCTTGATCCCTAACCTGTTGTGATTAATTGGCTCACATTGTGGGGAACAGAGTGAGCCCATTGCTCAGTATTGTGTTCACCATCTATCGTGACTTCGGTGATGGTTTCATGAGTATACACATGTCAAAACATCCACCGGCATATTTTAAACATGTGCAGTTTATTGTATGTCACCTATACTTCAATAAAGCTGTTAAAAATAAAATTTAAAAATGAGACACTGATATGCAACATTTGTTAAATTGCTCACTTATTGGCTTTGCCTTTCCTTTAACAGAATTTATTGTGTAACTGCCAGAAGATAAAAGAGGAATGAGATGGTCTGCCCCCAGGTCCAGCAGAGGAGCCAGGCAATGACAGTTCTGCTTGATGTTCTCATTGGCCACACCCATAGGAAGCTCAGAAAATGTCCAGATCAGCACGTGTGATGCGGAAGGCTTTTTAGAGGACCTGGAGCCTGAGCTACGTTCTGAAGGATGAGCAGGTGGTTAGGGACAGTGCGGAGGGGTGTCTATGTGTGGTGGTGGTGGCAGCTTTCTGCCTGAAACAAAGCCTAGGGGAAGAGAGCAAGGTCCTGTGACAGGGAAGCAAATTTTAGGGGAGAGGAAGATCCAGGATAGGTAAGTAGAGGCTGATCACTAAGAGCCTGGGAAGCTGTGATCAGGAATTTGGCTCTGACGTGGAAGGCCTGGGGAGCTAGAGAGGATTTCAATATGGGAGAACATGATCAGACGGGATCCTGGTTAAGAGCACAGGCGGGTCAAGTTGAGAAAGAAAAACCAACATCTGGCCCGTAGGTTGCCCATTATTAGGGCTAAGTGAGCATATTTAATTAAGCTCCAAGTCCTGCTAATAGCTTTTCCTGAATTATGTTCAGATGTGGCCAATTCTTTCCACCCCTCCTGCAATTGCCTTAGTTCTGCCCTCACTGTTGCTTGCTTGGATTACCACAATATCCTCCAATGCGTGTCTTCTTGTCTTCAGTCCCACCTCTATTTGCTACCCGCAGCTTAATCATTTTTCTAAAACTGAAATCTGATCCTCTCCCTTTTAGCTGGAAACCTGATCTTCAGTCTCCAGTCTCAAGCCTTACCAACACTGTCTCCATATTTCCAATAGTGGTAATCAGTTTTAGTGCACTTAGCAAGCATTTACTATATGCCAGGAACTCTACTAAGCACTTTACTTTTATGAGAAAACTGATTCTTAGGGAAGGGGAGGAAAAACTTTCCTCTACCCTCTTAAGTTCAATGTCTGGGATCTGCAAATTAAACTGACAAAAGACAGGTTAACAGGAGAAGAAAAACAGAGTTTACACGTGCAGCACATACACTCAGGAGAATTCAGTGTTGAGTAACTCAAAGGGGTGGTTAGAATTTGATGCTTATACACCTAATTTAGGAGGTGCTGGGGAAGGGGAGAAAGAGCACTTTGGGAATGACCTTTTGGAAAGATAAAAGATCCTTTAGGAGAACAGATAGGAGATATGATAGTCTTGGGACAATGTCCTTTTTGGTGTGGTGTCTACTTCTCAAGTCTGAGATTAGAGTTGCTCCCGGGGAGGGGTTTATGACAATTGAGCTCTTGGGAGGCTCTGCTTTAGGCAGATAAGGGATTTCAGGAATTCAAATCCCTTCAGTGCCAAATAATTCTTATGCCAAAGTGACATATTTTGGAGAGGCATATCCTGATCCCCTTCAGTAGGAAGGGTTAATAATGCACTCAAGGTCATATAGCTAATAAGTGTAATTGAGTAACTTGTCCCAAAAAACCCTTAAAGACAAATTTGAATACAGAATAAAAATTTTTAATTGCACTTGCAAGTCCAGTTATTAGAGAACTGGCTCTCTGAACAAAAATGTAGGCAGATACTTAAAGGCAAAAATCATAAGATAAGACGATAGCTCAATTATCAGACAGTTGATGAGTCTGCTTGGTTGCTTTTGGGTCACATTTGATAAAAGCAAGACAGTTCTTTCTTTCAATTAAAAACAGCAACACATTGGGCCAGCCTGGTGGTGCAGCAGTTAAGTACCCACATTCCGATTCAGCGGTGGCCCGGGGTTCACTGGTTCGGATCCTGGGTGAGGACATGGCACTGCTTGTCAAGTCATGCTGTGGCAGGTGTCCCACATATAAAGTAGAGGAAGATGGGCATGGATGTTAGCTCAGGGCCAGTCTTCCTCAGCAAAAAGAGGAAAATTGGCAGCAAATGGTAGCTCAGGGCTAATCTTCCTCAAAAAAACAAACAAACAAACAAAAAGAAAAATCAGCAACACATTAACACCGAACAACAACAGAAAAGAAAATCCAGGTCTGTTTTTCATGGTTATCTGCCTTATCTTATAGGAACGTAAGGCCTTTTCTAGACTACAGAATGTAAGTTTCAGGGGCTGGCTAAGTTCATGAGCTCTGCTGCAGGCGGCCCAGTGTTTCATTGGTTTGAATCCTGGGCGCGGACATGGCACTGCTCATCAAACCACGCTGAGGCAGCATCCCACATGCCACAACTAAAAGGATCCACAATGAAGAATATACAACCCTGTACCAGGGGGCTTTTGGGAGAAAATGAAAAAAAAATTAAAAAAAAAAAGAATGTAAGTTTCAGAAAAAACTATTTCAGCTGCACTATAGAGAGTGGGCTAGAGGGATTGGAGAGGGACCAGTTACAGGAATTCAGGCAAGTGATCATAAGGCCGAACCAAGGCAATGGCAGGAGGGATGGAAAGAAACGGATCAATCAGAAAACCATTAAGGGGTGGGGAGTAAATGCATCATTCCTTATAGCCTAGCTCCAACTTTTGGATAAGGTGTTTTCATATTATTAAATGCATCTTCAATGATGAGCACCAAGATTTTTACCGGAAACCCTCTTTTGTAGAAATGCTAGGCTTGCCTCCTCTCCCTGGTTTCTTGGGTAATGATTCGGATGTTCTCGCTATTCCCTGGGATCAAACACGGAAGTTGGTTAAAAACAATTCTTGGACAAATTGATCTTGAACATCTATTGAGGTTTATTGCTCACAAGAGAATTGGAGAGTGAATGGAATTGAGAAGTTACAGTTGAGAAAACAAAAGTAACTTTTAAAAAAGCAGCTAGTAAGTTAGTCCATACCGTTTTATTCACAGTCATAAAAACACCTATATTAGTTCTCATGGAGGAAATATAGGGCAGGATACTCTGAAATGCCTGTGTAGGGGAGAAAGACATTTCCTCTATCCAAAGTGGGTTCCTCTGGCTGGAGAACGAATTAAATTCACATGAGACAGAATAGCAAGAGAAAATTAAACAAAGATTTATGAGGAACCACGGCCCGGGGCCTTTCTTCCTGAAGGAAGAAAGGGCACTGAAGAAGTGGGGTGCACAGAGTGGTTATATACCCCCAAAGAGGATATTTCACATGTGATTGAAATGTCCCTCCCACAATAGACACAAGATTGCCCTGTCGGCACAGTGTTTGATGGACACAGCCGGTAGTGGGTCTGCTATCTCGGAGGGCTTAGCAGGAGGCAAGTCTATTGTCTGGAGCTGGGTGGTCACAGGTGAGCGCAGCAATCAGTTCCTAGCCTAAGATGCTTAATCCTTAAAGAAATGCCAACGTTGGGAGGGGGAGGGAAGTCAGTTACAGGAGGTTAGCAGACTAGCACAATAAAATGCAGATTTAAGTCCTTGCCTTTGGCATTGATTAAGAGTTTCTAGAGAGAAGGTCATCTCCTTTCTTCTTCCTGGTACAGCGAGGGAGGCACCTTTTACAGATAGAGATTTACCTTACAAATGTAAATATGTCCTAACAAAGGGCAAGTCCATTCCTCAGAGCCTCCTTCTCTGTCCCAGTTTATCAAAAGCAATCAGCCTCAAATAATCCTGATGCCAAAGAGACATATCTTGGGGTGGCCACTTCCAGGTCCCCACACCTGTCAACTCGACATAAATACAGCTATTCATCTAAGAAGCAAATGATAAGGATGCATCTGGGGCTGTTAACTGGAATAACAGTTTCATTCCCTTATAGTAGTTCCTAGAGGTTCCAGTTTACAGCAAAAATGGGAAACTCTTAACCCCAGAACAGAAGCACAGAACCCCAGCGACAAGCTCTAATTTTGAACAGGCAGCTGCTAGTTCATTTCTCATACTGCAAGAAAAGATGGTTTGCCTATTTCTTAATTTGGGTACCCCCTTTTTTTTTTGAGGAAGATTAGCCCTGAGCTAAGTGCTGCCAATCCTCCTCTTTTTCCTGAGGAAGACTGGCCCTGAGCTAACATCCATGCCCATCTTCCTCTACTTTATATGTGGGACGCCTGCCACAGCATGGCTTGACAAGCGGCGCTATGTCCGCACCCGGGATTCAAACCAGCGAACCCGGGGGTGGCCAAAGCGGAAAGTGCGAACTTCACCGCTGTGCCACGAGCCGGCCCTGGGTCCATTTTTTTTCTTTTTGGCATGCCAAGCAGGTTTTAATCATTGTCAGGAGAGACGGTGAGTTAACGTTGAAATGTGTAGAGTTGAGGGGTTGGAAGACGGACGTATGGGTCCAGAACTTGAGTGATACAGGTTGCAAATAGATTTAGATTGTGCGTTTATGGAAAGTATTATAAAAGGAGGATATACAGTATGATTCAATCTCGGTTGAATGTAAGCGTCATGAGGGGCTTCACTGTGTCTCTTTTGCTCACCACTCTATGCCCAGTGCCCAGAACTGTGATTGGCACAAAGCACATGCTCCACAGATGCTTCGGAATGGATATTTTGGGAAGTCAGAATTTGACGTTCTCTCATTTCCGAAGCGAGGTCCGGGCGCGCTCTGGTTTCGCACTTCCTGCGGCGTTAAGGCAGCGCAGGAAAAGGGCGAGCAGCGCCGCCGGACGGGGCGGAGCGCGGGAGCGGCTGGGGTGCTGCTGCTGCTGCTGGGCGGCAGCCTCGGGCTTGGGCGGCCGGACAGACGCTCAGCACGCGCGAAAGGAGCCGCCAGGGCGAGGGACAGACGCGCCCTGTGCTTAGTGTCCCGGGGCGGTGTTAGCAAAGCCAGGTAAGGAGAAAGAGGACGGTGCCTGCCCCTTTAAGATCGACTCCTGTCCTTCTTGGAGGGAAATAATGTTGTCACAAGCACCTTTGGAACTTACCCTGTTTAGTCTTCTTTCCTTACCAGTTAATGCATGCACAGGGTCCGCCACATAATCACGTATTCACAACCGATGCTCCGCTGGGGCTGGGATGGGAGGGGGAGGCGTCGGTCTGGATGGCATGGTGTCCAAAAGCAAAATCATCTCGTTTGCTCTGCTTTGTTTTTAAACTTTAGGCTTGTGCGCTTCAAGGACTGACTCGAATACTGCCATAACAGAACTAGTCCGGTGAGAAGTCAGGCTGTTAGAGACCCTGGGATCCCGAGGGCGTAAACCGACTGAAAATTTATCCTGAGTTCACAGACTGAATTCACAAAAATGGCCTGACAGGCATTTTTGGTCTGCCTTGTGTTTTGATATTTTAATTAATTGCCGGCGTTTAAAATTGGAGTTTATATGTAAATATATGGATTACTTTGAGATATTGGACGATCTGGCTGCATGTTCCTGCCTGGCAGCAGTTTCCTGGCCCCTTTGGACTGTCTAGAAACAGTCTTCAGTTTGCCACAACCGCTCTGTGTCTATAACCAGCTTGCATCTCTCATTTATCACCAGTCTGGCTGTTGGTAGGCATTTAAGTTCTCTAAATGCTTGGGGGGATGTAAGACTAAAACGTTTATGTAGATCAGATCAGAGATCCCAAACAACTGGTGTGTGGTTTGTGTCAAAACCGCATTTCCTCATCCCTGCTTATTCTTATCAAGGTGTTTTTCTATTGGAACAAGCCGTTTCAGCCCAGACTTGGTAGGCATGAATCATCAGAGATATTTACAGAAAGAGATCTGGGAGTTTGCCGGGGTCCAGCCCCAGCCGGAACAGGGTCTCCTGAGGGACGAACCGCGCCGGCGAAGGAGGAGGCAGTGAGACAAGGAGTTTGGTGTCCAAGTCTGACTTTATTTTGTATATGCATGATTTATATAGGGCTCAGGATATGCAAGGGTGATTTCATGGGACAGTCCCAGTACATATTTTTGGCTCGCGTAAGCGGGTTTTTGTAAAGTAGACGATAGTCCTAAGAGCAATTGATTGCAAGGTAGACAATAGTCCTAAGAGCAATTGATTGTGTGTAGGCCCCGGGGGGAGTCAACCTTCTGTAATTCTTTACTTCAAGGAGGCTACCCCCAGCGGCCTCCTGACTCAATGGGCCGTGGCAACCACCGTCTTCCCAGAGAGATCTGTGGGGGCTGCAGATTTCTTTGTTCCCTCTCCACTCCCATCGCTCCACCCGACCAAAGGACGGATCAGAATGTTCTTTCCCTAGAAGATGTTTTTCCCCAGAACTTTCCCTAGAATATTGCATTGTATCATTCTCATTCCCAGGGCCGGGCTGACTTCCCCTGAAATAACCCCAGGTGCAGAACAGAGTGAGCAGAAGCAGGAAAGTCAAAAGTACCAGGGAGACTTATGGCAGGGGCAGCCTGGTAGATTCCCTTGAGGGTCGCCGTGCGTCCCCTCATCTCTCTCCCGGACCGTGTCACAAGGCAGAGGCTTAGTTTGTAGCCTGACGGCTCCCAGCAGGAGTTGATATTCTGTTATTACAAATAAACCCATAAAGTTTTTTTTTTTTCATTAGGGGAAAAATCTGAACCTTGATTGCATTGTCTTATGCTACAACAAGCTTTATTGAAATAGATAGTAGTCAGTATAATTTGTATACCTCTGCCCACAGGCAATTATAGTTTGTTAACCTCCACACCTCCTGGCTAGACTTCATAAAGGCAAGAACATAAAGGCAAGAACTGTGCGTGCTTTGTTAATTGCTCTCTCCCACCCCTGGAGTCTAAGCTTCCTGAAGAGGGGGACTTTTATTTATCTTATTTACAGTTGCCAACTACAATGCCTCCTTCAAGGTAAGTGACATTAAATGTATGAAAGAACTTTAAAGGCATACTGATTTTCTTTAATAGGCATTGTTCCTGAGGATTTCTCTCAAAATCAAATGCTTGTGTATTTGTTGTTCTAAATTATTAAAAGGATCCTGTTGTGAAAAGGCAGCCTTTTAAAAGATTGGATTTTCCTAAATTGATACACAACGCTTTCATCTAAAATGAATTTGCACGTGTGGATCATCTGCTACAGAGCTCACACTGCAATATTTTCTATGTACTAGGATTTGGAAGTGTCCGTGAACCCTGGAATTTTCAGTATTATTTCTGTTGTCAGAGATCCAGAGATTCCACTTGAGATCAAGTTGGCAGCCAGACTTTTATTCTTTCCCTGTGAGGAGCGGCTCTTATCAACAGCAACATTGGCAGAACCTGTGTTTTGGAAAAGGCCTGATGGCTTTGAGCCTAGGCTGGAGAGCATTTGCCCCGTTGCCCATGAGCCACTGTGGTGTCTCTCTGAAGGCTGTGAGGAGCAGTGGTCTTGCCTTGTCTCCCTGGGGCCGCTGCCCCTGGAGAGGGACTGGAAGCTTTTCGGACCCTGAGATGAAAGCTTTCCTGGAGGAGAACACCGAAGTCACCAACAGGGGCAGCCTCACCCCTGAAATTCAGTTGCGGCTTTTGACCCCTAGATGCAAGTTCTGGTGGGAAAGAGCTGACCTGTGGCCCCACAGCGATCCTTACTGGGCAATCTACTGGCCCGGAGGCCAAGCCCTGTCTAGGTACTACCCTAATTGAAATGGGAACCTTTAAGCCTGCTACTGATCCTTTCTCTGTTCAGCCCCTTCCAATGCTGCATTCTCCTTGCCCCTGACAAAAAAACAGAGCAAAACCCCAAATTCTTCTTGTTTTCCTAATGTAGAGCAGCTTAAGAATATTTCTTGGTTGCTTCCTTGCATAGTTTTACCTTCTACTCCAAGCTTATCAAGGTATTTCCCCCTTATAGTTCTCTCCCCAAGAGAAATCCTAGGATCAGCTGTTGAGATCCTAGATAGCTATAAATGATCCAGAAATCTCACAGTATTCTCAGGTTCATTGTTCATAAGGTATGGCCAGTGCAGAGTACCTAGATGGAACCTAAAGCCAGTCCTTCAGCTCTCCTAGTTTAATCCTGTAAATCTTCCTCCTTAAGCCTCACACTTCCTCCATCAATGCCTCTCCATCTCCCAAAGAACAAGAAACGTGAGGGAGTGGGCGCTCAAGGCTTCCCTCTTCTCCGGTGCTTCACTGACATCTCAGGTGAACTCTGGACCCAAACCTGCATTTTTAAGGTACCCCCTTCCAACTCCCCAGACTGCAAAGGTCTTCTTTAGGACATTTTCTCACACATTCACACTGTGCCTTTTATTAAAACACCGCCGCTGAAACAAAGGCAAGAACTTTCAACATTTCACTCTAGTCTTTGCTCTTGGGTTGGTAAATGATTTAATCTCTTTACACCTTGAGGTTACAAAGCTGTGAAATGAAAAGGATGAGGACTTCTCTTTCACACGAATAGTATGGCCCTAACAGAATTAATGTTGTATATACAGTCATGCGTCACTTAAACATGGGGCTGTGTTCTGAGAAATGCATTGTCAGGCGATTTCGTCACTGTGTGAACGTCATAGAGTATACTTACACAAACGTACACACCTAGGCTGTATGGTACTAATTTTATGGGAACACAGTTGTACACGTGGTCCATCGTTGACCAAAACGTCATTATGCGATGCATGACTGTAGTTTTAAATGCAAAATAAATAAATGAAAACATCAAGCTTTTTGGAGAATCCCAAGGACTGGAAAACTTTCCAGGCGGTATCACACAATTTCGATTTTCTGGTTGTTGTGTGGCCACATTTTCAAGCTTTGTTTACTTACATCATATTTTTAAAATACTGACATTTTACGTGATGTCTATTAAAGTTATTGTGTATCAATTCCAAATATAAATACGATCAAACTCCTTAAGAGACTCTTTGAATCAGAGGTCACAGACTGGTGACCCACAGATACCTTTTGTTTGGCCTTTATTTGTAAACTTATAAAAAATCAGTTGCTAACATTTAAAACTTGAGGGATTTCACCTAAGAATCTACTTTGATTTGAAAAACAAGAATCTCTGATAACATGAGTTTTGTTTTGTTTTGTTTTTTGAGGAATATGAGCCCTGAGCTAACATATGCTGCCAATCCTCCTTTTTGCTGAGGAAGACTGGCCCTGAGCTAACATCCCTGCCCATCTTCCTCTACTTTATATGTGGGATGCCTGTCACAGCATGGCTTGCCAAGCGGTGCATAGGTCCAATCCTGGGATCTGAACCAGCAAACCCAAGGCCGCTGAAGTGGAACATGCGAACTTCACTGCTGTGCCACCATGACAGCCCCTACATGGGATTTCCATGTGGTAACAGTTAGCTGAAGATAGTTAGCAACTGTCCCTTTAGACAGGGCACGTGCACCCCTGCCTTGCTGTAGTCCCTGCTATTCTTTATGATTCCAATACCAAGATCAAGTGTCAGTTGACATTTATTATTTCAGTGTTTTCCTATTCATCTTCACTTGTTCAGTAGCTCCTTAACCCTGGTCCAAATTCTTTGGTTGACCTGGACTTTGATTGTCCCTTACCAGAGAGGTCATTGTAATGCCACTCAAGCAGCAGGTAAAACCACTCTGATGAACAATCAAAAGGAGACAGTGACTTTAGGGTCTAGCTTACTGAGTCCTGATTAGAGCAGTATTTTGTAGGTCTATATTCTTGGTGCTTGTAGTTTCTGGATCATAAGTGCTCAGTTGTGGAACTGCTCTTCACAACTGCTAAAGAGAAAGACCAAATGATGAGGGCCTCTCTCTGCCACTTCTGCCCGGCTCTTAAGATTAATATTTTGTCTCACTCTAGTCAGGACAAACTTGCCGAGGTTGGACCAAATTCTTCCGCTAAGTTCCACTATTTCTTTGTCCAGTCAACCCATAGAAACTGTTTTGGATACCTCTTACTGACCTTCTCCCATCTCTCTTAGATAATGTTTTTCCCTTTCTTTCTTTCTTTCTAATTTAGGTATCTTTTGGATAATCCTGATGTTGTCAGAGGAAAATCTGTGTTAGATCTTGGGAGTGGCTGTGGAGCTACAGCTATTGCTGCTAAGATGAGTGGGGCATCAAGGATCTTGGCCAATGACATTGACCCTAGTAAGGATTTCATATTGAAAAATATTTAAAGCTCATCTTTTTTTTTTCTTCCAGGATAAGTATCTACAGATACCTCAATGTGATAGCTTATTTCCATGTGTATTTTGTAATCTGATATATATCCCAAAGTGATACCAACCTGGGAGCACTTACTGTTAATTTCTGGGCTAGGAATTTCCTGAAATGTATAGGCAGTGTTTATTCGACCCAAAACCCAAGTGAGGATAGGCCTGTGTCTTTAAGGGAGATTTTGTTCCATTAGAACCCGAGTTGAGACAGGTATGTTTTAATTTTATCTGATTTTCTTCTAATGTTCCCTTTCACTGAGAATCTAGCCCTTGAAGATCCTGATTTTATACAGGGTCTCAGTTCTAACTTGCCACCTTGCTCAAGCCCAGGGCTTGTCTCTCTGTCTTCTGTACAGCTGTCACAAACCAAAACTCTTGGGTCTTGAGATCAGCAAATGTTTCCTTAAAACCTCAACATTTCCAGCTGTTTTGTTTTCAGGATATCCATTCATATATTTGAAAATTGCAGTAAATGGCTTATATCGGCATAAACTTGAGGCTTCCTTACCTAAAAAAAACAACTTTCAACAAAAAGGGGGAAAGAACATATTGTTACGAGATTTTCTAAATTCCTTAAAGAGTCTCTTTGCAGGAATTAGAACAGCCTAGCATATGCCAATTCATTGTGTGCTTTTTTTGAAGTTGCAGGAATGGCTATCACACTAAATTGTGAATTGAACCAACTGAATCCTCTTCCCATTTTAACCAAAAACATTTTGGATTTGGAACAAGATAAGTGGGACCTTGTTGTGCTTGGGGATATGTTTTATGATGAAGACCTTGCAGACGGTCTTCATCACTGGCTGAAGAATTGCTTTTGGACACACAGAACTCGAGTACTGATTGGTGACCCTGGGCGACCCCAGTTCAGCGGACACAGCATTCAGCATCAGCTGCGCAAGGTGGTAGAATATTCACTTCCAGAGCCCACGAGGCGGGAAAACAATGGACTGACAACAAGCACAGTGTGGGATTTCCAGCCTTGAGTTGTGAAACTGCTTCCAAGGATGGATGTGGCAATGTTTGGGTTTAACCCTAAAAGGCTCTCCAGCTTAAAGTGTGCAATTCCTGTTAAATGGCAGATCTTGCTTCCAAAATATGAAGGTTTAAAGTTTTGTCAGCTTTTGTCATGTAGGTAGTTCTGCATTATGCCAAATATACAAATCTCTGTAATTTTTTTCTTGTTTTACTGCTATAGGAATATAATTCTAGAAGGCAATACCCCATGGTAGCAACAGGGAATTTAAGCAGTGGAGAGGAATCAGATGTTGTAGCAGAGCCTGTTTCTGCACTTGAGGACAACTATATGATGCATCTTTGAATTAAACAAAATAGAAAATACTGAAGAATACTATATTTAAAAAAAATTCCCCGTACCGATCAAAGATGCAGTTGGCATGGTACAGAGTACATGGGCTCTGGAACCAGGCAACTGTCACTTTCTAGTTAGGATTTTGTCTAGTTAAGCTCTCTGAGCTTTCATTTCTTCATCTGTAAAACAGTAACAAAAATTTATAAACCTCACATCAAAGGGCTATTAAATGAGAGTATAAAGTGCCTAATAGAGTATAAAGTACATTATGGGACCTCAATTGACAACCATGGATGAAATGAAGATTTTAGAATTTCCTACACACTCTGTACTGGGACTGACACCTAATGATGCCTCTATGGCTTACTGCGGTCAGCTAGAAAGTGGTTTTGCCACCACTACATGCCCCAGGTTGTCAGGATCTTATATATCAATAAAAACACTACTACATAAATGAGAAACAATGTGAATAAGAACGTGTATAGTATACTACTATTTATGTAAAAAAGCTATGTATATACCCACATATGTATGTATGTACAAAATACATATTTGCTTGCAGTATACATAGAATATCCCTCAAATAAGAAACTGGTAACAGTGTTGCCTTCTGAGAGGGTACCAGATGGCTGGACTGGCGGGGGGAGGACTAGTGTTTACCCTTGGGTTTTGTAATTTTGCACTAATACTAATGTACTGTATTTCCTATTCTCTAATTTAAAACCAAACGCTACCACTCTATATGTTACAAGTGAAGTATAAAATGTAGCCTTTCTAAAGTGCTCTCATGTTCTTATATACTGCTTAGGAATTGTTTATGACACTTACATTATGTGCTTTCTAATAATACTCACAGGCCAGCGGGATTAGGACACCAGGGAGACGTGGCCAGAGTTACAGTCATACAGCAGAAATGTGGAGAAAGCATTAAGGGTGAGTGGCTGCTTAGACAGGAAAACAGGATAATTCGATGAGAGCTTTGGCGCTGGGGTTGCAGAGGATCTTGAAATCTATTTACTTGTGATTCTTGAACTTTGGAAGTCAGAGTTTATTACAGCCCAATCAGTCAACTCGTGCTGCATCCAATTTCCATTGGTCTACTGGGGCTTAAAAATTATAAACTCAAAATTTTGATTCAGCCTTGGTTAAAATTAATAGAAATTATAGGCTACAGTAGTATTGGATGATATTTGAGAGGAAAGAGTTTTGTTGACATATTCTTTGAAAATCCGGGGTATTCTGGTTATTGCCCTTCTCAGCGAGATAAGAAAGAGAAAATTAAACTCTGGAGCACTGTTGGAAATCATCTTGATGAGGCAAAGAGTAGATTTAAATTTAAATATCCACAACAGTATTTCTGTTGTCGTCTCTTAATGACTTACGAAGAGGGCACAAGAGGGTCTTTGAGGCATCCAAACATTACTTAAAATATTTCTAAGTCTCCCATGTACATAGCAGGGAGCCTGGAAGTGACGTCATAGCTTAAGAGGTTTTAACTCACAGTTAAAGTGGTTATTGACACAGTCGGATTAATTCCTGCCATATTTTTAACTTATCCTATGCCCTTGTTCTTTTTTTGTGTTCTACTCTTTTTTCTGCCTTCTCTGGTTTTAATTGAGCATTTTATATGATTCCATTTTCTCTCCTGCCTTAAGATACCAATCATACTTATTTAAAATTTTTTTTTAGTGGCGGCTCTAGAGCTTGTAGTATACATTTACAACTAAGCCAAGGCCACTTTCAAATAATACTGTACTGCTTCACGATTTTAAGTTTGTTCAGCTTTTATCTTATTGTTGAGGATGGGAGTGATGACTTCCCATCTCTTTACATGTCAGACTAGAAGCTGGAAGTATGGGTCTTACTGTTATTTCTTTCTTTCCCCTTTAATTCTTTCCTTGTCCATTTACTCAAATATTGGGATGCTTATTATGTGCCAGACACTGTCTAGGCACTGGGGATACAGCAGTGAAAAAAAAGACAAAAATTTCCATCTTCATGAAGCTTATATTCTGGGGCGAGAAGACAGCTAATAAATAAAATGGCTGTCAGATGGGGATGGATGGCAAGGAGAAAAATAAAGAGGTCAGGGTGAGAGGGATAGGTGGGGTAGGGAATGAGGTGCTGAGATTTTAAACAGGGTGGTAAGAAATAGCTAATACAACCAGCAACATTAAAAAAAAGGCAAGATCAAACTGCAAACTGCTTTAGGAAGATAAAGCCTTTATAGATCCTAAAAAGCTGATAATCTTGAAACTAGTTTCCCAAAAAGGGGGAAAAGCTATTGACTTGGTTAGATGTTCAATATTAAATTTTACTGAACTTGCCTTCAGAAAAATGTCATAGGTGGAACTATGGCCTTACCCATTTTACACACATATATGTATGTACCACCTTTGCAGAGGCAATGTATATATCCACACTATAAACATACCACATTTATAAAGTAAGTAATAGTGAGGACAAGAAATAGAGTTGAATATGTAAACCCTCCCTCTAAACATGCACAAGAAACTTACCATATCATACTCTCCTAGTTTTTCCCTACATCAGAATTAAAATAGGAAATCTTTATGAAAGTCACACTGAGACAGGCGCACAGCACAAGGAATATGCTGAATTTGGGGCAGTTCAAGCACAGTATACTTCAGAGAATTTTGTGATTGTAGAAGAGTAATACATTTCATTTGAAAACTAAGACCTGCGCTGTTTATTTCACAATGTGAAGACCAACAGAGCTGCCGGATACAACCTCTGTAATGATACTTTGTATTTACTAATTCTTACACATTCTTGAATGCAGTGGTTTTTGTTTTTTGGATTTTTTTTGGTGAGGAAGATTGCCGCTGAGCTAACATCTGTTGCCAATCGTCCTCTTTTTTTCTCCCCAAGCCCCAGTGCATAGCTGTGTATCCTAGTTGTAGGTCATTCTAGCTCCCCTATGTGGGATGCCACCTCAGCGTGGCTTGATGAGTGGTGTGTAGGTCCATGCCCAGGATCCGAACTGGTGAACCCTGGGCCACCAACGTGGAGTGCACCAACTTAACTATTTGGTCAAGGGGCCGGCCCCTGAAAGCAAGTTTTAAGGAAGAAACTTCATAGATGTATTTGGGAAAAATAGCCGTAAAAATCAATGAAATAAGTGGCTGGGCAAGGGCCTCAGAAACATTCATGTGCTGCATTGCTGAGGTGTATGATGTCATGGATCATGACATTAAACTATTATATTTCTTTGTTTCATTGAAATATTAAATTCTGTGAAGAATTTGCAGGCCTGATGTTCAGCTTTGTTTTTGGCCCATGTGTGACCAGGGAACCAGGCAAAGAAAGGGTTACTGAGGACCTGATCAACAACTAACATGGGCTTTCAGATAGGAAGAAACTGTGCGTGCTGTGAAACAAGTTCTGTGAAACCGATGTTCCTGTTTTGCGGATGTTGCTATCTTGCAGAGAAACTTAGACCTTTGCAGCAAGACCCCTGCAAAATGTCCCAACTCCAAGCCTCCTAAAGTTAAATTCATTAGCATCCTTAAATTCTCCTCCTCTGGGAGGGTCCGGACAGCCACTTTCAGATCATGAGATGTATGAGGAGCATGCACCCTGAATAAACACGGTTGTTACACAGTCGTTACAAATAAACCTGTTATCCTCTGCTCTCCTATGTATAAAGTCTCCACGGGCACTGAGCTCCGGGAGACACTGCTTTTGGGAGATATCCCTGGTGGGCTCCATGGCTCATGCGAGCAATAAATCTTTTCTTCACCTACTTCTGCTTTGGTTGTGCATTTCGACTCTGCACTGACCAAGAGACGAACCCACTGAGTTCGGTTCCAAACGGGTATTTAAATACTTCAGGTAGGTATGACCCAGGAAATCGCTAGGGAGGTAATTATGCTTTTAGAAATAACCTTACTTAGAATTCTCCTAATGTTTATCCATATTGGTAAATTTCTCTTATAACAGCTCAAATATCTAGGTAGGAGAGGGAAATCTCCAGGGAAAACAGGCAATTTGAAACTTTGTTATTTAAGAAACAAACACAATACCTCACCCCCACTCCAAATACATCAGAGGGCATGCTAGGATTACCATTTCAAAAACAATCACCCATTAAACAAACACAGAATAACAGCACTATTAAAATGTTTAAGAGTCTGGTTAACTTCAAAGCACAAACCATATTATTGGAAAGCCAGTGTCTAAGACCACTGTTTCCTGGGCCAGTAGCATGACGATCACAGCTTTCAAGAGCTTCAATAAGCATCAATAAACAGTCCACGTCACTTGCTTTAGTTTGTTTGGGCCTACTAATTGCTCCAAGACTTCTCGTGAATGATCTATAAAAGAAGGCAATGACAATACATTAATTCACAGTAATCAAAGATATTTCATGTGTCCTACTGTATAAACTGGGGATGAGGATAACTATTATATCTCATAGAGTATTTAAAGGATTAAATGAAATGATATATTAAGAAGAGTATGCAACTAAAAATACATTTAATTAATGGTGACCCTCCTTATTATTAGCTGCAGTGCACATATCATAGTAATACTTTTTGAAAAACAGCCATTTATTGTTTCTCTGTAATTTCATCTTAATTTCACCAACCACAGAGTAATAGTGTAATTTCACCATTAACCTGTGTTTCTCAGGGTCCTGGCAGGAAATAGATGATGCACTGAAGTGAGGTGTTTGAACAGGGTTTAATGAAGTGACTATTTATAAAGGAGTGAGCAAGATTAAGAAAGCTGACAGGTGTGGTAAAGCACCTTGGGAAGTTGCAACATGCCCAAAATGGTTAGGGGAGGGAGCAGTTACTAGAATAGGACAACCTGACCTGTAGTTGAACATTTTTCCATGTCATATGATACTATTATAAAGCATGATTTTATATATAATTATATATAATATAATTATATATATTAATATATAATATATGAATTCATTGTAATTTAACAAATTTACATTATCCAACATCCAGATGGTTTTCAATTATTCAGTGTACAGTAGCAACTTTAATATCGTTTACAGCTCTTTTGCAAAGTCAGTTTTATAATGTCTTTGAAAAATATGAATTAAAGCAAAACTGCTAAAATTTTATTACCTTAAAAATTATTCAGAAGTTTAACAAACTTGTTCCATAGATACAACCTATGTTGTATGTACAATATATCTCTAACCTAGTCGTGGAAATTTTCTAGTTTAGTGGTTTTCTTAGGCTTACAATTTCATAAATCAGTAGAAAAAAAAGTGGGCCCAACATATTGTCACTAAACTTTATTTTAAGCAAAACAAAAATAAGCCAAAATACCAAGGTTTAGGGCAAGAAAGAGAATCAGAGAGTATATGGAAACAAGAAGTTATTATAGTTGTGAAAATAAAGGTTTACATCAGCAAATTAAAAAAGAGCAGCTAGTAAGATAAATGCAGTTTTATTCATTGTAATAGAAATATCATCAGTTATTATAGAGGTAATCTATTATACAGGAAATCTAGATTAAAGACATTTCAAATAGGTTGAAAGTAAGAGGATGGACAAAGATAGATCACGCAAACAGCAACTATAATAAAGTGGGGAAGGCAGGAACATTTCCCAACCCATTCTATGAGGCCAGTATTACCCTGACACGAAAGCCAGACAAAGACACCACACACACACAAACCAACAGACCAATACCTCAAAAATCCTCAATAAAACACTAGCAAACCAAATCCAGCAAAAAGAATGCTATGCCATATGCCATGATCAACTGGGATTTATCCCAGGAATGCAAGATTAGTTTAACATCTGAAAATCAATTAATGTCATACACTGTATTAGTTTCCTATTGCTGCTGTAATAAATTGCCACAACCTCAATGGCTTAAAACAACACGAATTTATTGTCATACAGTTTTGGAGGTCAGAATTCCAAAATGGGTCTCATGGGGCTAAAATCAGGCATTAGCAGGTCAGCATTTTTTGGAGGCTCTAGGCGAGAATCCACCTCCTGACTTTTCCAGCTTCTAGAGAGCACCACACTCCTTGTATTGCCCCATACTCAACGTGAGCAACAGTGGACAGAGTCCTTCTCATGCTGCCATCTCTTTGGTTCTCCTTCTGCCTCCCTCGTCCACTTTTAAGGACTCTTATGATTACATTGGGCCCACCTGGATAATCTAGGATAATCTCTTTATTTTTAAAGGTCAACATACTCATAGGTTCTGGGCATTAGAACATGAACATCTTGAGGTGGGGCGTTATTCTGCCTATCGCATACACGATGTCAAAGGAATACAGGACAAAAACCACATGATCATCTCAATAGATACAGAAAAGGCATTTGACAAAACTCAACATGATAAAAACACCCATGATAAAAACGTTCAACAAACTAGGGGTAGAAGGCAACTTCCTCAACCTGATAAAGGGCATCTACGAAAAATCCACAGCAAACATCATCCTTAATGGTAAAAGACTATATGTTTTCCCCCTAAGATCAGGAACAAGACAAGGATGGCTGCTCTTGCTGCTTCTGTTCAACATTGCACTGGAGGTTCCAGCAACAGAAATTAGGGGAGAAAAAGAAATAAAAGGCATGCACGTTGGAAAGAAAGAAGTAAAATTATTTTTATTTGTAGATTATGTAATACGGTATATAGAATATCCAGTAAAGAATCCACTAATATCCACTAAGAATCCACTAAAAAGTTAGAACTAATAAACAAGTTTAGCAAGGTTTCAGGGTACAAGATCAATATATAGTGTTGTGCTGCATAATGACGTTTCAGTCAACAAAGACCACATACACAACAGTGGTCCCATAAGATTAGTACCATATAGCCGAGGTGTGTCATAGGCTATGCCATCCAGGTTTAGGTAAGTACACTCTATGTTTTTTGCACAATGATGAAATTGTCTAACAACACATTTCTCAGAACATATCCCTGTCATTGAGTGACACATGACTGTACAAAAATCAGATATATTTCTTAATGCTAGCAATGAATAATCCAAAAATAAAATTAAGAAAGCAATTCCAGGGGCTGGACCCGTGGCCGAGTGGTTGGGTTCATGTGCTCTGCTTTGGTGGCCGAGGGTTTCACCGGTTCGGATCCTGGGAGTGGACCTAGCACTGCTCATCAGGCCATGGTGAGGTGGCATCCCACATGCCACAACTGGAAGGACCCACAACTAAAATAAACAACTATGAACTGGGGGGCTTTGGGGAGAGGAAGGAAAAATAAATAAATAATTACAAAAAGGAGAAAATTCTACTTACATTACCATCAAAAAGAACAAAACACTTAGGAATAAATTTAACAAAAGAAGTGAAAAACTTATACTCTCAAAACTACAAAACATTATTAAAAGAAATTAAAGATCTACTAAATGGAAAGACATTCATGTTCATAGATCAGAAGATTTAATATTAAGATGACAGTACTCCCCAAATTGATCTACGATTCAATGCAATCCCTACCAAAATTTCAGCTGGTCTTTTTTTTTTTTTTTGAGCAATTGATAAGATGATCCTAATACTTACATGGGAATTCAAGGGACCTGGAATAGCCAATACAATTTTGAAAAAGAACAAAATGAGAAACTTATACTTCCCAATTTCATTTTAGCTGGTGTTTCTGGAATTATTTTGGCATTTTTACTAGTTATGACTATGTTATCAAACATTATATACAATTACTAGTTTTCAGACTATATTTGTGTCACTCTTCTGTAGGAATTTATTATTGCAAATAAATAGGAAGATACTTTTCCCTCCAATAGTAAGCACACAATCTACTTTTAGGTAATTTTAAAATTTTCATGCTAGATGGCAGTATTACACTACTCAAAGTTCTCCTCAGGCAGCTTTTTCCTGTGAAAATTCATTTAGGACTGTGGGTTTGAATAGCAGGCATATTCAATGCCTGTGAGTTTATTATGCTATGAGGAGAAACTGCGGGGTCTCTGTTTCAGGTTCCCTTGCCAGAACACTCTACAGAAACTGTAGGAGAGGAAAACGAATTTTCTCTCTACCCTTCCGAGTTCTTGGTTGAGACCCCCTGTAATAAGAGAATAATGAGAGAAAAACTGTCGACATAAATAGTCGATAATTATTCTATAGTAAAGAAAAGAGAGTTTTTTATTCGAGCCAAACTGAAGATGATAGCCCGGGGGTCGCAGCCTTTGCCAGGGAAGAAAGCACTAGAGAATAGTGATTTTCAGCAGTTATTTGCCATTTCAAAACAAAGATACATACACCAAGCATGACAGGGGTACATTCCTTCAAGGGTTCAAGGAGATGTTCATTACAGATTAGCACATACACAGTGGGTCAACATGACCCTGGCATCATGGGAAGGGAGACTTATCTTAGTATTGGCATCACAAGAAGGGAGGTATTAATTCTTATCTTCAAAGAGTACATTCTTTACTTTAGGGTAATGATTAAAGCAGATGTACAATGTATGTTTGACAGGCTGTAAGTCAGCCTTCTTTGGTTCAAATAAAATTCAAGCCAAACCAGAATGACTTCCCCATATACTTCAATATAAAAATTTTCTTATTTCAAAACAAACATGTTTCTTAACATGAACACCTCACGTATACATTGGGGAAACCCAGGAAAAATGAGTAAACTCCTTGAGATGGCCCAAGCCTCCACCTTAAACACTATCTTCAGCTAAAGACAAAAGAAAGATGTGGGGGGGGTGGGGGGGGCAGTTATGGGAGGCTACCAGGGAAAGCACGGTAAACAAGGGTAGGTTTGCTCTACAGATTTAAGCCAGTGCCTTCTCCACTGATAAGATTCTCTTATGATTTAGTCATCCTTCTCTTCCTAGTACAGAGAGGGAGACATTTACAGAGGGAGACACTTTATAAATGGAGATTTCTTTTATAAATATCAACTTCCCTTACAAAAGGGTCACTTCCACTCTGCTTTCAGCGCTTCTCCAGTATCTGCTGTTTCTCAAAAATAATCAGCTCAAAATAATCTTTATAACAAAGAGGCATACTTTTGGGTGGTATATTCTACTACTCTTCAAAACATGCACTCTTAGGACTGAAAAAGACCCAAAAGGTCATTTATACAAATCACACTACTGATACTTGATGTCACTCTCCTATTTCCTTCTCTTTTCTAGTCAATTAAACCACTTGACACCAAAGGCTCAGGAAGTGCTTTATTGGGGAAAGAATTAGACTATGGATCAGGTGACTTAGATTTTTACTTCCAGTTCCATCAAGTGTCTCTAAGACCAGGGGTGAGCAACTTAAATTCACTGTATGTCTCTTCCCTCATCTTTAAAACAAAGAAGTTGTACAGATGACTTCTAAGGAACTTTTCATCATCTCTCTAGAAATCTATGACTAATATAGATGGAGAACCTTTTGAAAGAGATTCATGACAGGGGCTTTTGGAGCACGAAGAAAAAGAAACTATGGGGGCTGGCCCCGTGGCCGAGTGGTTACGTTCACCCGCTCTGCTTCAGTGGCCCAGGGTTTCGCTGATTCGGATCCTGGGCACGGACATGGCACTGCTCATCAAGCCATGCTGAGGCGGCATCCCACATGCCACAACTAGAAGGACTCACAACTAAAACTACACAACTATGTACTGGGGGGCTTTAAGGAAAAATAAAATCTTAAAAAAAATTTACATGCCACAACTAGAAGGACCTATAACTAAAACTATACAACTATGTACCAGGGGGCTTTACGGAGAAAAAGGAAAAATAAAATCTTAAAAAAAAAATTTATATGCCACAACCAGAAGGGCCCACAACTATGTGCCAGGGGGGAATTTGGGGAGAAAAAGCAAAAAAAAAAAAAAAAAAAAAAGATTGGCAACAGTTGGTAGCTCAGGTGCCAATCTTTAAAAAAAAAATTTATATGTTAAAAAAAAGAAATTATGGGAAACATTAACAAACTTTTTTCCAAATGATCAAGGAAAATAAATTTAGACATTTTGTAGAATAACACTATGAAAAAAGAGGCTGGGCACATTTTTATTAAACAATAATCAAGGTTCTAATGCCTTATTACAGTGTCTGGCATAAAGAAATTCTGTCATGCTGGATTAGTAATGAATGAATAAATAATGATGAAGAAACAGAATAATACAGGATTTAGAACATGAAGAATATGAAATTAAAAAAAGAGTTGTCCTTGCAAGGAATCAGCTTTAATTATAGGGAAACTCTGAAGCCAACCACTTAGGTCTTAAAATACTTTGGTTTTGGCTCTTTGTGGTAGATCTTGACATATTTATTCCCCAGGAATCTGAGTAAACAGCTTGCTTGTAAAGTAATCAGGTTGAAAGGAATCCTCCGATATCACGAAAATTCGAGTCAATTCAAGTACAAGTGGCAGATTTCCTGCCAGGTTTTCCTGCCTTTCAATGTAAACGTAAGGAGTCTAGGGCTGTCTAATTGCTTCATTGCCCTTCTAAAATCCAAACCTTCATGCCTGCGAATACTGTGAAATATGTTTAGACAATTATGAGAAACTGAAGTGCACGTCCATTGTAGGGGATTAACACAAGTGTGTGAGTTGTACCTACTGATCATCATTGCAGACATAATTGATTTAAAGGGAATTTAATAAGTTGAAAAATTATTTTTCTGCTTCCATAACACGTATGATTTATTATATATATATATATATATTTTTTTTTTTTTTCCTTTTTCTCCCCAAAGCCCCCAAGTACATAGTTGTGTATTTTTAGTTGTGAGTCCTTCTGGTTGTGGCATGTGGGACGCCGCCTCAGCATGGCTTGATGAGCAGTGCCATGTTCACGCCCAGGATCCGCACTGGCAAAATCCTAGGCCACGGAAGCAGAACGCACGAACTTAACCACTCGGCCACGGGGCCGGCCCCTGATTTACAATATTTTAAATAACAGCTTAATCTTTTTGTCTCCTCTGAAGAAATAAAGTCAGAATGCTTCTAACAGTTTCAAGACCTAGTTTATAATGTGGAGTTCTTTTTATAGTCTGACCGTAAAGTGAAGAAATTTTATAAATACTTAAGAAATATAGTAAAGATAAACCTATTAATTTAGGGAATCTGAACGGTAACTACAGGGGACACTGCCAATTTGGTGGTCAGGCTGCTTTGAGGATAACAGAATATTAGAATTGCACAAAAATATGTACATATATATATTCTTTTTATAGAATATAAATTGCACTCTCTTATATAGTCATATTAGCCATCACATGAATACATAAACAAGAGGAAACATGTTACATAAGGTGTCATGAAAGAAGAGATAACTGTCATTTATCAGGAAAAAAGTTATTTGTCTTCTTTGGAGAAAAAAGAAAGTAAAAATTAAATACAAGGTGGATATATTAGCCCACTTTATTTTCACTCAATGATGATAGCAAAAATATACAACAGTAGCAGTGCTGACAGGAAAGGAGGAAGAACAGAGATGATCTGGGTAGTTGAAAAACTTCAGCTTTTTTCTCTTTAAGAATATGTATTGATAAAAGCTATTAGGTATGTGCTCATTATCAGATCTCCCAATTTTATGACTGATAATTATATGTAAGGGAGAGTCGAGGTTCATAAAAGTCGAGCTAGTCAGTGTTTTGGAGAGATGCCAGGAGACCAGGGATCGGTGCCCATTTCCCTATATCTTGAGATTTTAGTTTAGTCTTGGCACTATTATTAACAACTGTGTCATGAGGGGCAAATAACATTTCAATATCTCACTTTCCTATTCTGTGAAATCAGGGATCAGAAATGTAATATATAAAGTATTCTGTGCTAAAAAAAATTTGGGAAATACTTGGGTAAAAAAGTTAAACAAATTTCTTGGATACAGTATTTCTCAGAGCCTTTGATAAATTAACATTCATTATAGTGGTATGGGGGGCAGAGCAAAGAACAAGATATGACCACAAGGTGGCAGCAGGACACAACGAGCTTTATCTGGGCAGCGCTTAGATAGGTTTGCATGCGAGGCAAGGCCCTTAGAACATGAGACCTTACAAAGGCAAGGCTTTACAAAGGGGTGTGGGGAAGGGAGGGGGACACTACTCAGAAAGGGATCAGGGTAAGGGAACTCCCAGAGGACTGAGGAGAGGGTTTGTGTGTCATGATGTTGCTCAGCAACAAGATAGGGAGTCTCTGGGCCAGAGAGCTCCAAAGCGCAAGAGTGGCTTGGGCTCTTTATAGCCCTGGGTTTTATTTTATCTATGGGTAATAAATGTTGAGGGCAGTTTTTCAGGGTATGCAAAGCAGGCTGGCTCTAGATGGCTAAAAATCTGCTTATTTAGGTTATATTTAAAACAAATGGATGAGTGAAAATTTGAATTTGGTGCCAGTGGGCTTTTAACAGTCCCAGTCTTCTGTGAAGAAACAAACACCACAGGGCCAATATATAGAGGCCATCTTTGGCTCATTTATATAACAGTAATAGCATTGGTAAATGATGAACCAGGTGATCTTCCAGTTAAAAATATTGTTATTCTATCCCAAATATTTTGAACTCCTGCCATTTCCATGTCTACTTCCACCACTTCCAGCAGCTACATGAAAATATAAGGAGTGATTTGAAAGGGATGTTGTGTTCTTGCTCTAAATGCTGAAGGTAACTGATAATTTTTCTTTACTGTGAGGCAATGCTTCTCAAAGTGTGGTACACAGATCCTACAGTGCAAAGTCTTTTCAGGGTTGTGAGCTAAACTAGTCACTTTATTCACGGAGCAATACTTTTAACAGAAAGAATGACTGACAATCTAAGGTTATTCAGACTTGGATGCTTGGCACACTATTTCCTGAAAAAGAGCAAAATGAGCCTGTCATTTCAAAGAAAACAAATGATAGAGTTTTTTGCCAATGATAAAATTTTAACTTTCAAGTGAATTTTGGAAAATTTGTAGCTGCCACTGTGACCTCGAAAGCTCCCCAGTACCCTTCTGATGAGATCAGTGGGGATATTAACAAATGTTTTTTTTTTTGTATAATGAATGTGTTGACATTTGAAAAATCTATATAATTCAGAGAATCAATATTTTCCAAACTGCCAAGGCATGATGTTACAAAATCACATATGGGTAAAAGATCCATTCGAAATGCAGGACAGACCAATGGATTGTAATGTAAGTGTATAAAAATTTCATTGATATGTTTTCAACTTCACATGCAACTAACCTTTAAGAAATTACCACTTGCTGAGTTTGGGGTAATATCAAAGAAGAGTGTCCACAATGGTCTGAATGAAAATACTTCTCTTTTTTCCATGTAATAGGTTTATTATTTTTAAAAAATGAATAAATCTATTAAAAATTTCTCAGCTTTAATTTAATTTTTAATTTAATAAATATAACCCATATAAACAAAAACTCTTTGGGATCCTCAATTTTTAAGAGTGTAAATGGGTCTTAAGATCCATTTGAAAAATGCTGACAAAGTATTATCTTAATTACTAAAAATTACAAATGGTTATTTTATCTCCTCACTGATATAAGGATACAAAGAAAAGCCATAGAATTTGTTCTTAAACATAATGAGGGGATGCGAAATCTAAGAGTCTTCTTGAGTTACATTTCTATCATATATCTTTTAGAGAGAAGACAAAACCAAAATACTAGAGAGAAGGAGAAAAACATGGGTTTAACGTGCACACAGAGGTCAACATCATCAGAACATTATTTCTTACTAAGAATAAACCATGGGACAAATTTTGTTTCCAGATGAACACAACTGTTTACCAACTTGTGAGGACCACTGCTGTCAGAGGAAGCTGGTTCTGTTTTGGGACTCTTTATTTTTACATACAGTCATCCCCGCATAAAGACGTTTTGGTCAATGATGGACAACAGACTGCACATACACCGGTGATCCTAAAAGATTAGTATACAGCCTAGGTGTGTAGGAGGCTATAGCATCTAGGTTTGTGTAAGTACACTCTGACGCTCGCACAATGATGAAATCGTCTAACGATGCATTTCTCAAACGTATCCCTATTGTTAAGCGATGCATGACTATACTGTTAGTTACATAGAAAAGAGTCTATGTGACAACTATTCTCCATCCAGCCATGCCCTAGAAATGCATATGTTCCAGGTCTATTTAAATAAGGAAGCTAAACAGACCCTTTCCACTGGCAAATACCATTAGCATGTTTACAAGGAGGTCTGGTTTAGGCAATCGTTCCCTCGGTGATCCTGAGTTGAATGGGGTGAGCATAGGCTGGATGATCGCTCTTTCTGTTCTAATACCAAAAAGGATTGAACTACAGAGTCACCAACTTCCCTAAACTCGGGAAGAAATGGTCCATATTCACTGCTAAGAAAGTAAACTGTATGTCCATAATCTGACTAATATTTATCAAAGGTATTACAGAATATTACAGGCTGAATAATCTAATAATCCCAGAAATACTCTAGAGAGTACAGGCAAATAGCTTTATTTGATCAAGTTTCTAAACACATTAATCTGGAAGTCTGCTGAATAAGAATTCTCTGAAGTAGGGAATTGCTACGTAAGTCTGTAAGTATTAGGAATCAGTCTAGGTTTTTGTATTATGACCTTGGAATAAATCAGAATATTTTAAAAAGTATTTTTTTCTTTTTCTGTAGAAAGGGAAGTAATCTTTAAGTGACCACAGGCATGAATGGCTTTACTGACTAATTGAGGTATTTTTAATGTTGCCATCATAATCATCATTTTGTTTGTGATTAAAAACGTTTCTAAATATGTCATGACGTTCTATAATGGTACTTTAATTCGTATGTTGAACAAGCATGGCTTTTAAGGTACAACGTTAATATCAACTCTATTTTTGTTCCTTTTGTCCCTCCAGAACTGTTCATTGAGGGATCATTCTCCCCCAGCTTCTGGATGGACATTTAGGTAATAGTATGATGTTCTAATGATTCCTACCATAGACTGGCCAACTACATTTTAAGATGCAAAATATCCAGTCCCCCCCGTGCAGCTATCCCTCTAGGATGGCTCTCCCTCCCGCCACGCCCACATCTGGCCTATGGACATTTACGCATCTTCAAATTCTAGGAGTTGAGGCTGATTTAATGCAGCAGCAACCTTTCCTTCACTCCTACTGTCAGCAGCTAACAAACGGCCACCCGGCAACTTCAGGGGACACCTATCAGGCCTGAGGGGTCCCACTGAAGGTCCTCTCATTGGACTCTGGGTGGAAGGTGAAACAGCAGCACTATCCCAAGAAGTCCTCACCAAAATCCTCTCTCAACAGTCACCATCTCAACCCCTTTCAAACTTTTTTGTGGACAATGGGTTTCCAGGGTTGTGAAAGAGGTTCTCAGATATTTCCTTGGAAAATTTGCATCTCTGGCATTTCTCTCACTTTAGAATTTTATACCTACTGTATCCAGCTGCCTTCGTTGAAATTTCCAATTTAATCTCGTATTAAAGTAGCTATATTATATAGAATATAGTTATTTTTACTTTTGTGATCTAGAATAAATTATACATCTTTATTGATTATCTTCTATAAATATAACACTATAGTAGATATGAAAGACAAAAAAAAAAGAATAACATGCCATAATCCCTGTCCTTTAAGATCTTAGAGTTGAGTTTGTAAGGCCAGGATTTTGAGTCATTATGTGGATGGGGAAAAATTTAGTGGTATCAAGCCTCCCCAGCTTCTGGAGTCATACTGGGAAGGCATTTCTCTTGAATCCACCAACTAATAATATATCTTTGATTACCAGTGATCTCAGTACTTATTTATTTCAAAAGACTCCTGGTTTGAAAATTAGATTAACCCATCCAACATATTTTCCAGACTTGAAATTGTTGGTATATGCCAGTCTTCTCTATATTAATACAGGCACATTTAAGCATTTTAATATTGGTCTTGCTGTATTCAAATAAGTTTTTGTTTGAACCTTCTAAAGATTTCATTACCCATAAGGTCTTTGATAACTGTTTGAAGCAGTTTGCCTACGGATATGTTTTCTTGGTTGACTGTACACATTTTTTCTGATTTGACTTCTATTAAAAGTAGAGGGAAAATGTCAATTTAATTATTTCCAAATGGTAACCAGAAAGATAATCAACATAAAATTAGCAAAGGTTGATTTCATAACATGCTGTCCAGCCAAGTTATCCTGAGACAAATATAAGAGAACATTAAAATAGTACTATTTCAGCTAAGGTTCCAAGACTAGAAGTACCAGCTATTCTCATTCTAAAATGAGATACCAGACCACCTATATACATGACTCGCAAATGCTTGGCTGAAAACTGATTTTGGAATACATGGCACCTCATCCATTCAATGATATGAAAGTGTTAAAGTGGGAAAGATGGGGAGTTGGAAATTTCTTTGAAGATAGTTGTGATTTGAGGGCTAGAGGTGCTTGCTCTTCCCCTCATGCCTAGTGGCAGGGGGCTCTAAGAAGATCAGTTGGAGAGTGTGATATGTCCCACGGACCTTGGGGGACACTGTACACTAATATCAGACCCACACCTAAGAATACTAAAAGGTAGGAGGCTATGGTGAGGGTCCATGCAGCTGAAGTTGAGAAAGACCTGTACTCTCATTGTCTGAAGTATGTATTTCCTGTGACAGACGTGGATTGGCATGGGGTTGCCTTATATTTTGCTCATGAAAGAAACCTGGATGGGCTAGGAAACTTCAACAGAGAGAGACTGAAGGTGTATTTCCAGATGCCTGGGGGCAGAGGAAGAAAATGTTAGCTACAAGGCAGAAGAGACACATTGGCTTGAATCAAGAGAATTGCAAATAGGAGATATATGCAGTGATGAGGAGGGTAGGAAGAAGTGGGCTCTGAAGAACCTCAGAAGTGCCTCACTTTTGAGAGCACAGCTCAGAATCAGCTCACTCACAGAGCCTAGAGTGCTGACATGGATCACAGTAGTGGTGGCCCAGTACGACTTTCCTTTCCCTTACCTCCCCTCCTACCCACCCAGTCTCACCCTGTACTGACATTGGTGGGGTCAGAAACCATATGGGCAAGGTGGGGAAGGAAGAGGAGACACATGAGATGGTAAAAACAGAGAAACTAACCATTTCTCCTTATCCACTGCGGCCTTTCCACCTACAGCAACCCTGAGCTGACTGGAGAAGCAAAAGGCTTTATCTTGCTCTTGTTTGGAGTGTTACATGGGTCTAAGACATTTTAATTACTGAAATGAGAGGGTTTCAGTGATATGAAATGACAAGACTTTTAACTACCAGAGAATGATAAGAAAAGTCAATGGCACATGTCTGAGATTTCATCTGGCTTTGGGAAAAATTAGCCCCTTTAGAGCAGATTTGTATTTAAAATAATGTGAGGAAAACAGAGTCACCTTATGAGTATCACTTGCTTGTTCAGTGTATTGATTAAATGCACACATAGCTCAGTAGGTAGATTTACACACTTTTAAGTTGGTATTCTGAAAAGATCTATTGTCAAAGGTTGCTGTTACTACATTTAACATATTTTAGTCTCCTCCACCTTATCATAAAAGCCTACTTAGAATACAACTTTCTGCCTTGTTTGGACCAGAGAGCCTCCGCTTGCCTTCTCACAACCCCCAGAAGAGTGTACACATGTACCAATCCCCTGTACTCAGTCCCATGAGTTTTTCTGGTTCTAACTTATTTTCTTAAAATTATCACTAATTTTTAATAGCCAAAAATCATCCACAGGATACAAAATTCAAAAGGGTATATAATGAAGGCTTTTTCCTATTCTTGTCCCTCTACAACTTTCTCTAGAGGTAACCACTCTTAACAGTTTCCAATGTCCCTTCTGGCATTAGTTTTTTGAGAAATGTCTTTGCCTAAAATAAGATTTAGTCTTCATTACAGATGTCACTGATAACCAAATATAACCAAATATAACCTAGTTCATGCTTGGTTTAGATTGGCAGTCCAAACAGAAGAAAAAACAGAAATTGTGAAAAGGACTTCTAGGAAGATAAGTCAACCTAGAGAACAACTATTTAGACTCTGATTAGAGAAATGAGCTGGAAGGACTGGGCGTAAGTACTAATTTACAAGTGAGACCCAGGTTATATTGTGGTATGGGACCCATTGCAGGGGTAATGTGAAAGGGGTGAGGTGCTGTGGTTTTGAGGGCACAGTGATATACAGTATCTTCGCTCTTATAGAAGCCAACTGGGCTGTGACTACTTTGTCCTCCTTCCCTCCTTCGGTGAACTGTCACATTAGCCTAAGAGTCCAAATTATTCTGAGTCGCAACTGCTACAGATTGATGAGATTACAATGAACAGGTCATTTAGCATATTTGATAGATGTAATATTATAAACATATTTTTTTACTGTCTACATAAAGCATCACGTTTAATATCATGACCACTCCCTCCGCCACCATCATTATCCTCCTCACGGTTAACATTTATTGAGCATTTACCATCACCACCACCACCACTACCATGATCATCATGACTAATATTTACTGAGCCCTTACTAAGTGGAGGCACCCTATAAAGTGTCATCAGATAATCATCATAATCAAATTATGAGGTAGGTACTGTCATTATACCCAATTTACAGATGAGGAAACTGAATAATGGAATCGGCTGAGTAATTTACTCAAGGTCACATAGTTATTAAAAGATGAAACCAGGATTTGAACCCAAGCAGTCTCTCATACTAACCTGTTATGAGGGGGCATCCATGGAAGAGTAATATGCGTATCTGAGGACAGCAAGTAAGGACAGCTTCTACAGCCTCATCAGTCAGGTTCACACAATGTCCCATATGAATCTCCTATTGAAAAATAAAGAAAGGATAATCAAAAGAAAAAATCTATAATAACAAGTCTACAGCAGTATGAAAAAGGTTGGGAAATACTGATACAAAAAGAACCAAATATCTACTTGCAAGAAAAACTATAGAAAGGACCAACGTAAGCCTGCAATAATTTGGAAGGTATAGTAGCTTTAAAAGTTAAATGCCCAACCATTTTATAAAGTAATTTGACAATACCTATTATAGCTGAAGATGAGTATACCCTAGAACTTAGCAACTCTAGCTGCAGATGTCTACTATATAGAGAGAAACTCTTGTACATGTGGACATGGAAACAATTTATAAATATGCCCATTGCAATATTATTTCTAACAGTAAAGAAGCGGAGACTGGGTAAATAACTGGTGGTTCATTAATATAATGCAATAAGATAAAACAGTTAAAATAAAAAATATCTACTTGTGTTAATAGACCTAAATCTCAAACATAATGTTAGTTCACACACTTTGGAAAACAATATGGTAGTATCTCATAAAGCTAAGTGCGTACTTACTACATGACCCAGCGATTCCATTCCTAGGTGTTTACCCAAGAAAAAGGAAAACGTATGTCTACACAAAGCCTTGTACGCAAACATCCATAGTAGTATTCATAATAGTCCAAAATTGGAACAACTCAAATGTCCATCAAATGGTGAACATATGAACAAACTGTGTCATACCCAGACTATGGAATACTACTCAGCAAAAGAAAAAAGGAATGAAATATTAACACATACAACAACATGGGTGAATCTCAAAAACATTATGTTGCCTGAAACAGGTAAAAGAAAAACCAAAGACTATACACTGCATGATCCCATCTATATAAAATTTTAGAAAAGGCAAAACTATAATGACGAAGTAGATGAGTGGTTGCCTGGGGGAGGCCACAGTAGGGGATTGACTGCGAAGGGATGGGAAAAATGTTTTTGGGTTGATGGAAAGGTTCTATATTTAATTGTGGTGGTAATAACAAGGCTGTATAATAATTACCAAAATTCATCAAACTGTACACTTAAAATGGGTGAATTTTATTGTATGTAAATTATACCTCAATAAAGCTTAAAAATTAAGAACCATTATTTTGAATAAAAAAGCAAATTGCAGAAGAACACATACATTACGAAATTATTCTGTAAAATTTAAAAACATATAAGACAATACTACATCTTGTTTATGGAGAGAGAGAGAAAGACAGAGAGAGAGGGAGAGAGATGAAGTACCCAAACATACAAGGAAAGATATGTAGGCATCTTTAGAATAGTGGTTACCTCTGAAGGAAGAGAGGGGGGATCAAGGAGGAGGAAGCTTTAGCTATAATTTTTAAAAAAGAACTGAAGTAAATGCAGAAAATGTTAAAATTCAAGTAGTTGGTCCACAGATCTCTGTTATAGTACTTCCTACACTTTTCCGTGTTTGAAATATTGTATACCCTTTGTTTGATGTTCTAATTTGGAACCCTTTTGCATTGCTGGTGAGATGGTAATGGTACAGCTGCTATGGAAACAGTCTGGCGATTCCTCAAACAAGCAAACATAGAATTACCATATGATCTAGCTGTTTCACTTTTAGGTATATACACAAAAGAAGTGAAAACAGGGACTCAAACAGACATTTGTACACCTATATTCATAGCAGCAGTATTTGCAATAGCCAAAAGGTAGAAACAAATATCAATGGATGAATGGAGAAACAAAATGTGATTTGAATAGGCAAATTCATAGAGATGGAAAATAGAATAGAGGTTGCCAGAGGCTGGGGGAGGGGGTAACAGAGACTTATTATTTAAGGGGTAAAGAGTTTCAATTTCGGCTGATTAAAAAATTCTGGAGATGGATAGTGGTAATGGCTGCACATCAAAGTGAATGTACTTAATTCCACTGAATTGTACACTAAAAATGGTTAAAATGGTAAATTTTATGTATATTTGACCACTATAAAAAATATTTTAACAAACTGGAAGTAAGAGTCATCTAATAGTTGATGTGTACAGATGGTCCCCAATGTACGATGGTTCGACTTACAATTCTTCAACTTTATGACAGCACAAAAGCGATAGGCATTCAGTAGAAATCTTACTTCAGATTTTGAATTTTGATCTTTTCCTAGACTAGTGATATGCAGTACGATACTCTCTTGCGATGCTGGGCAGTGACAGAGAGCTACAGCTCCCCGTCAGCCACGTGATCACGAAGGTAAACAGGCGATAGCCTTACAACCATTCTGTACTTATACAACCATTCTGCTTTTTACTTCCAGTACAGTATTTAATAAATTACATGATATATTCAACACTTTATTATAAAATAGGCTTTGTGTTAGATGATTTTGACCAACTGTAGGCTAATGTAAGTGTTCTGAGCATGTTTAAGGTAGGCTAGCTAAGCTATGATGTTTTGTAGGTTAGGTGTATTAAACGCATTTTTTTTTTTTTTTGAGGAAGATTAGCCCTGAGCTAACTGCTGCCAACGCTCCTCTTTTCGATGAGGAAGACTGGCCCTGAGCTAACATCCATGCCCATCTTCCTCCATCTTATATGTGGGACACCTACCACAGCATGGCGTGCCAAGCGGTGCCATGTCCACACCTGGGATCCAAACCGGTGAACCCCAGGCCACCGAAGCGGAACATGCGAATCTAACTGCTGTGCCACTGGGCCAGCCCCTTAAACGCATTTTTGAATTATGATATTTTCAATTTACAATAGGTTTATTGAGACATAATCTCATTGTAAAATGAGGAAAATCTGTGTATTTATGGTAGTATTTCTTTTCTCCAGAAAAGCTGATACTAAGTTGGTGTACATATTACAATCAATCATATCTTGGAAATAAAGGAAACCTGAGTATATTGAAAAATTCATAAAAATTGAGGCAGAAAGAATCCTATGTTATAAATTGGCAAAGGATGCAAAGAAATACAATTTGAGAACAACAGATGGAAGGAATGGTGTTCAGCTCAGGTTCCATTTAAAATATATTAAATTAAGGCATTAAAAAAAAAAGAAAACATTCAATTCTGGTTAATTTGGTTCCCGGCAAAAATTGTAAATTGACAACATAACGTTTACAGGAAACAATTTAGCAATATGAATTTAGGACCATTAAAAAAGTATTTACACCTATTGATCCACTTGTTCATTTTTGTGAGTTTCTGATACCAATGGAAGAAAAAAGTGATATGCCACCACATAGACTATTTAAAATAGCTAAAAACCAAATAATCTGAATCATCAACAATAGAAAAACGATTAAAGGAAAGAATGATACATCATATGGACAGATTTTGTTTTCTGATATGCCAACGCCCAGAACACAGCAGATATTTAATAAATATTCTTGAATAAATGAATAATTTTACACAGCAAATTAAACTTTTAATCATGAAGATTATAGAAAATTACAAGATGACTGAATATGAAGTTAAGAATGTGATAACGTTTATTGAGATAATACCATGTGTCTGGAACTATCGTAAAACCTAAGGATAAGATGATGAACAAAACGGTCCCTGCTCACTGGGAACTCAGATCAATAGAGATTTTAGGAACAATCATGACCTTTAATAAATGCTGTAACATGAGTTTGTACTAACTGTTTGTCAATCTTTAGGAGAGGTCCTTATACTTTTAACCAAATTTACTTTCAAGGTATAAACAATTTGGCAACATTAACAATTTAATTTCTCAGACTAGAACAAATTCAAAGCAATAGATTAAAACAGGGCCTTGGATAAAAGGTAGGCATACATATTGCCTGCAAGAGAAGAATCAGTTAAAAGGATGAAAAATCTTATATTTCAATTTCAGTCCGAAATTGTGGTCACAAAGATGCTATGAGCCAAAGGTTAGAGTATACTCACTCTACTTTGTTTAAGGAAGGAATCAAGTTCTAATAAATTTTAGAAAGGTTTCCATTAAAATATTTTGGCACTTAGAGAAATAAGCTTCAGAAAAATGAAAAAATGAAAAATTCAATTACATAACACTACAATCGCCAACACTTATTGGTTATTAGATTTTTTCCTAAGTTTGCTTAGGTTGGTGCTCCCAATTTTATAACACTAACGTAAATATGTAGGCATATTTCCTATCACTACATAATAACTAATTTCCTGGTGGTTTTATTAGGAAGTGATACACTAGGTTAAATGTTTGAGAACTTTACTAAAAATGATGGTGGTTATAGGATAATGTTGAAAGAATTAAACTTATGGGCAGTAGCAAGGAGGCTGGAATACAGTCAGTGCTCAACAAATGTTAATATTTAAAACAGTAAAATTATGGAAGAGTTTATTGCCTCAACAATTAGGATGCAATTTGGAAGTTAGAACTTGCTGTAAGAAAAATATGGTGATTCCTTAATTAAAAATTTTGTAAAAATATATATGCTATTTTTATAAATACACACACATACAAGCAAGATGCAGATACATAAATATCACAAAAAATGTCTCTTCGGGCAATAATTCAAAGAGAAATATGTTGGCAAATACATGGCACTGCCATTCTATTACAATAGTTATTACTAACATTTATAATTCATTTATATCCTGGTTACTTTCAAAAAGGATTTCATGTGGCTTACTGATGAAAAGCACAGCTATATTAAAGAAGTGTTAAAAAAAAACAACAATACTATAAATCGGGAAAGGAAGACACCAAAATCCTGGGACAAAAGGCTTCTTAATATATTTAGAAACAGGTTACACGTGCCATATCAATCACTGAATCCAAAGGCTAAACACTAATTTAAGATCTGTTTAAATGGCTGTACAAAGTAGCTGTTGGGGAGGAAAAGACTTTTCTTTATCTTCTTAGGCTCTTGTTTGGGAGGTCTGTGAATTAAACTGACAAAACGCAGATTAGCAAGAGAAAAGCCAAAGTTTATTCACATAAGTGCTCACTGAGAAAGCAGCTCAAAGAAATGGCTAGAATTTAGAGTTTATATACCATCTTAATGGGGGGGGAAGGACACATAGAAAAACAAATGACTTCTAGGGAAGATGAAAGAGATTTTAGGTGAAAGTATAACAGTCTTATGACAGTGTCTGTTTATGCAATTTCTCATCTGACTTCCCAAGGGACAGGAGTAATCTTCCCGGGTATGGGAAGTCTTCCTTGAAGGGGTTTTGATGGCAGTTGAATTCTTTTGGAAGCCTCTGCTTTTAGGCAGTTGGGGGGAGGGGAGGGTTTAGACAAAGCCCCTTTTTGCATCTGTGGATTCTCAAACATCTTCAGCTCAAAATAATTTTTATGCCACAGCGGTATATCTTGGATCCCTTCATGGATCCAGAAAAATACAATGGCAAGAGAATAAATACAATGGCAAGAAAAATATGATGGCAAGAGAATAAGTAGTCCTGGTAGAAATATCAATCAGACATGAAAATTCTACAGAATATCACTTTACATTGATAAAGTGTCACAATCCTCATCCATAATAAGACTATCCTTAAATGTGTTAGAAATAAAACTTCTGGAAAAGAAAAGCTTTCATTGGAAGTAAAACAGGTTTTTATTTTACAGCATACTTTATCTCCTAACCTTACCAGTTTTTCTTTACTCTGAGAATAAAGAGGTGGAAGCAAAAAAAAAAAAAAAAGTCCATGGAAATACCTGATTGATAATAAGGCATTGGTTGTCTGTTAAATTTAAAAAATAATTTCTTAGATAATATAGAAATTTAGTTAGCATCATCTTTATAAATATTTTCAGGTTACCTCTAATATCTTGGCACAGGGTCCACTGACAAGCGCAACCACACCATTGTCAGATACCTAAGCAAGGGGAAAAAGCAACACAGTACATAAATGGAGATGACGGAAGTAAAATTTTCTAAAAATTATTAATCATTGAGTTTTATTGCTTCCCATTCAGCAAACAAATATTTTAGCCTCACATGGCTTCCACCCTTACTTAAAATAATTGAAGGGAATGTGCCAAATTATATTGCAATTATTTAAGCACTAAAGCATGAAGTGGTCAACAATTTCAACAACAACAACAAAAATTTAATTACGTTCTTCTGATGAGCCATGGAAATACATTGGGCAAACATACACAGCCTGTATATTTCAAGTCTATATTTCATTTACCTGAGTAGCTGAAAAATCAACACACTGCAAAAATGAGCAGTTTTCTCCTAATGCATGTAACGACACATCGGTAATACCTAAGCAGCCACCTAAGTCAATGATCTTTAGCAGCCGGCAATTGAGCGCAAGAGCAAGGACTCCTTCATCCGTGAGGTTGCAGCATCTTTTCAAAGTAGCTTCATGCAGGTAAGAACAAGATGATGCCACAGCTTTTATTCCTGGCAGAAAACATAATTAGGTATCAATGAGCTATACATGTACATATATGAGAAATGTGACTGATTTTCATTTTAGCATCTCCAGTACTGGTACATCTAATTCTAAGTTAGCCTTTTTCAAAGTATCCATCTGTGAGGACAGACTTATTCTCTAGTGATGTTGTCATTATTTAAAAGTCTTTTGAAATGTTTCAGGAATTCTCTAAACGGTCTGTAGTATATTCTTCAGATTATCGGCAATTATTGGCAAGCTTTTATCATTTATGAGGAGATTTGCTTTTAGGACACAGCCAAAAGTCATTCAGAATCAAATTAAGTAATTAAGTAGTAAATGATTCGCTTTTTTGTTAAAACAAACTTTTAAAATAGTAAAGTTAATTTTCTTGTGAACTCTGAAGGGAAATCAAACGTTAAATTGCCCAAATGTTTTTTTTTTTTTTTCAGGAAGGTTAGCCCTGAGCTAACTGCTGCCAACCGTCCTCTTTTTGCTGAGGAAGACTGGCCCTGAGCCAACATCCATGCCCATCTTCCTCTACTTTATATATGGGACGCCTACCACAGCATGGCTTTTGCCAAGTGGTGTGTAGGTCCGCAACCGGGATCTGAACCAGCAAACCCCAGGCTGCTAAGAAGTGGAATGTGCAAACTTAACCCCTGCACCACCGGGCCGACCCCTAAATTGCCCAAATGTTTTAAGTAACAGTTTTCACGCTTATCCTTAGGAATCATACCTGTGTCTACCCATTCTCTCTTCCCTCTTTGACTCTGCCCTTTTCTACCACCATGCTCCTTCTCTGCTAACCCGGACCAATCTTAGATTTTACTGAGGGTCAAGAAAAGAGAAGTCCTTAAATCCAATTAAACTGATGTAAATGCATGACGGAGACTGGTGCATAACGTGCCACATAAATACAGTCATGTATCACTTAATGACAGGGATACATTTTGAGAAATATGTCGTTAGGCAATTTGGTCATCATGTGAACATCACAGAGCGGACTTACACAAACCTAGACGATGTAGCTTACTATACACCTAAGCTGTATGGCACTAATCTTATGTGACCACTGTCCTATATGTGGTCTGTCGTTAACCAAAATGTCATTATGTGGTGCATGACTGTAAAAGAGTACTTGGGGGATCCTGGGTCCTTCAGTCATGGACAAATGTTATTCAACTGTTAAAAAGATACCTTTATGGGCAAAATACACAAAAGGGAAGATGGTAAATTCAAGAGTAGGTCACTTTTACTGTTTTCATATCTTTTTTTTTTTAAAGATTGCCACCTGTGCTAACATCTGTTGCCGATCTTTTTTTTTTTCCCTTCTTCTCCCCAAAGCCTCTTGGTACACAGTTGTACATTCTAGTTGTCAGTCTTTCTAGCTATGGCATGTGGGATGCCACCTCAGCATGGCCTGACAAGCAGTGCCAGGTCTGCACCCAGGATCTGAACCAGGGAAACCCCAGGCCGCCTAAGTGGAGCGTGCGAACTTAACCAGTTGGCCACAGGGCCAGCCCCTGTTTTCCATATCTTAAATGATTTTTATTTTACTCATCAGTGTCCAGCATAGAAGTTCTTTCTAGTCAGTCATTACTTGTGTGAATATTTAAAAACTATGCTTCTTTGCAATATCATGAAAATCCTAACCTGCTAACCAAGATGATTGCAAAATATAGCCAACTATCCATAAAATTTTCCAGAAACCTAGTTAGCCAAATAAGTCCCTCTTTCTTATATTGAAAAAAAGGTAAAAATTCTATATGGAAAAAAATGGTCTACACTAGAAAAAAGTGGTAAAAATCCACTAATTCATGTAATAGTGACATTGAAAAAGGCAATTTGTCTGGCTATAAAAAACTACACATTGTACAGACCAATAGGAGAGTGTCTGGTAAATTTAAACTGATGCTGACTTAACTTTCTGTTGTCATATTGCATCAAAAAGCCTTAACAAAGTATGAACTATTCATGTCTTATTCCACTATACCAGGCAAAATATTTAAAATACAGAGTTATCCATCCACGTTTATTTTAAATATGTTTAAAATGCAAGGTAATGACTTACCCAATTATGTCTTAACTTTCAGCACTGATTATAAGCAAGAACTCTAATTTGGATTCTTTGTCTTAGTTTGACTATTTTATTGATAAATATAGTTTCAATTTTTTGATATCTTCATACTCTCTTTGGACATATTTTCCCATTCTTTGCTCCAAAATGATACCAGATGGTGAAGAGTAATGACCAATTTATTCAGTGTTAATGAACAGACCTTTTGAAGTTATGGAAATTCTGTTCCCTTTTGAACAATTTAAGTTTAATTTCTTCAGTTTTCTGCAGTTACACAGGTGCAGGAGAGCAGTATCCGAAACATCACAGCTCCGCAGATCTAGAGTTTGGACTTCAGGATGTAAAATCTGTGATAAACATGTGATTTTGAAAAATTAACTTTTCCTATAAATACAAATGTTTATTCCCTATTCAGCGTTTTGGTGGTCATAACAGACAAACGGTGGATGGAAAATAAACAGCAAAGAATACAGAAACTTACCTGTGTTGACACAGATACATACAGCAGGAAATAACCAAGTCTAGTTCCAGCTGGAGGGGCAGCTTCTAGTGCCCTTCAAGTCCTGATGGGGACCCAGCACCGCTGAGAGGGCTGGTGCAGAGTGAGGGCCCACCAGCCCGAGAGGCAGAACCAGGGCGGGGGAGGGCAATTTTCCTCTCCTAGGAGTTCCCAACTTCTATCAGAGGTTCTCGCTACACGCCCCTGCTCAGCAGGTAAGAGTCTTCAATCACTTATATACAAAATGCTCATAGGGTACTAGTGCTGCTTACACAGAACATTACCTTCTTCTTTCTTATTTTTGGGAGCTAGTACAAACAAACCTAGTACTATTGAGGGTTTACCTGAGACTAACAAATAGCAGATCAGTTTCAAAGCATTCTGAGCTCTCTTCCTGGGGGTATCTTTTGTTTCTTTTACTTAATTTTTCCTAAATAGAAATGACTACTTTTCTGCATATAAAAGTAATGTATTATTACTGTAAAACATTCAGGCAATATAGAAAAATTATAGTAAATGATAAGAATAACTATTTCTATTTATTGGGAAGGGTACTAAGTATTTTAGATACATTGTCACTGAATATTCTCTCTCTCTCCTTCTGACACACACACACCCCTGAGAGATTGGTCACTGCCATTTTATAAATGAGGAAATTGAGGCACTGAAAGCTTAAGTAGCCAACACAAGTACACAGCCAAAAAAGGAGCAGAGCTAGGATTGGAACCCAGGTCTTTCTAATTCCAAAGGCTATGCCTTTAACCACTCTACCTAAAATTGCTCATAATACCAACACCGGGAGACAAACATATTAGTTTTGATGCTTTTGAGTTAAAAAAAAACCCTTTGAAGAAAAATGGGATCAGATCATATATACCATAAGATGAGCACTTTTTACAAAAATAATTTATTATAGTTGCATACTATTCCATTTTATTCATGTACCATAACTTATTAAACACACCCTAGGGGCTGGCCCGGTGGCGCAGTGGTTAATTTTCCATGTTCTGCTTTGGTGGCCCGGGGTTCACCAGTTCAGATCCCGGGTGTGGACATGGCACTGCTTGGCACGCCATGCTGTGGTAGGTGTCCCACATATAAAGTAGAGGAAGATGGGCACGGATGTCAGCTCAGGGCCAGTCTTCCTCAGCAAAAAGAGGAGGATTGGCAGCAGATGTTAACTCAGGGCTAATCTTCCTAAAAAAAAACAAACACAAAAACATATCCTACACTGGCAATCAATTAAGTTGCACGTTCAGGCTGTGATTAAGAACACGTGCTCTTGAGGCAGACTGCCTGAGTTTGAACCCCATGAGTGTGATCAAGCTCTGCTTTCTTTTTGTGCCTCACTATCCTTATTATCAAAACAAGGATAATATTTTGTGAGAAATAAAAGTGCCTTGCTTGTAATATATGCTAATATAACTTTCAATTATTTTTATTATTATAAATGAGCATTCTTCTGTGCTTTTCTGATTATTTTATTCAGATTGATGCCAGAAGTCAATGGTAATTATGCGAGTGATGGAGATGTTAACGAACCCTATCATGATAATCATTTTGCAATACATAAGTGTATCAAACCATCATACTGTGTTGTACACCTTAAACTTGCACAATATGTCAATTATATCTCAATAAAGCTGGAAAGAAAAATACCACAAGTAAAATTGTTGAGTCAATAGGAAGCAAATTTTGGGGACTTTTGATAGTTAATGTCAAACTGTCCTTCTAAAAGGTTTTCATCAATTCACACTCTCACCAGCAGGGGAGAAAAGTAAGTTCCCCGCGCTACTGCCACAACTGGGTATTATTATTTTTTAAGTCTCTGTCAAACTGACAGGCAAACTGTGACTTTGATTACTAATGAGGTTAAATATCCTTTTATATGCTATTGGTGGTTTATTTATTTTTCTTTGAGTATTCCTGATTCTTCTGTTTTATTATTTGATTTTTTTTATTGTTTTGTAGGTATTTTTTACATTGTCAAGATAAAAAACCTATAGAATTTCATACATGTTGCAAATATTTTTCCTAGTTTGTTACTTGACTTTGGTTCTTTTTTTTTTCTTCTTGCCATAAAGAAGTTTCTATTCTTATGTAATCAAATCCATCAATTTTTCTTTTCGATTTCTAACTTTGGTGTCATGTTTAAAAAGGTTTTCCCCATCCAGAGACTATAAAAAGATTTAGGAACTATTTCAAAAAGAGCCATCTAAAGATGTGTGCAACTTTGTAACAGACGTTAGATCTGTCTTTTTGAATAATTTTATAAGCAAGACTCTTGTAAGGATGGGGATTAGAAGGAGAGTAACAGGGAAAATCACGCTTTTCTTTTTTTTCTCATTAACCTCTTTATCCCGTTTTTACTCTGGTAAAATGAGGTCTGAATGAACGTTAGGGATTGCCATAAAACAAAAGTTGAAGTCACTGAAATATACGCCAAAGGGGTAGAATGAAATGGGGATGGTGCGGAAGTGAGAGAAACCGACAGTGTCTGTAGTGTCATGTTCCATCTGTGAACCCCACCTAAATTATACACATCCACAGAACCATCAACAATCAGTGCCTGGAGATATTAGTCTACCTCCATAGAGCCAAGCAGGCTACAACACTGAAATGTGTGTGTTCCAACGCACGCTAACATGAAGAAAATAAAGCATTAAAGGCACACCCAGTTAATGCAGAAGAAACACTAAGGGCCCACTGAAGCACAATCACAGCGCGAAGTCCCAGGGCTAGTCACACACTGGAGTGCTATCATCAGAGTTGGCTTCCTTTGGATCACAGGATTTGGGAAGAATGTATGGTAAAGTCAGCCATTAGTAATTCTAGTCTCTGCAGACAGTGATGACGGCTGCAAAACCATTTTACAGAGAACTGAGAACTGAGGCTCAGTGTCAGACAGGACGGCAGAGCCTGAAATTTAATTCAGGTTGGAGGCCCTTACTATACTTTCCACCTTATAGAATAGGCAATTTTAGCTTAGTTGTAGGCAAGGGGAGTGAGTATAAGTAACCAGGAGTGAGGTATCCAGAAGAACGAGAAGAGTTTAGAAGTGATTTTTTTTCCTGCTTTTTCTCCCCGAATCCCCCCAGTACATAGTTGTATATTTCAGTTGTGGGTCCTTCTAGTTGTGGCACGTGGGACGCCAGCTCAGCATGGCTTGAGTGGTGCCATGTCTGCGCTCAGGATCCAAACCAGTGAAACCCTGGGCCGCCGAAGCAGAGCACGTGAACTTAACCACTTGGCCATGGGGCGGCCCCTAGAAGAGTGATTTTTTAACTGCTGCTTGTTATCCATGAACGGATAACATCAATTTAGGCTGTGATCAACCCTTTTTTAAATGAAATAAGACATAGAATAAAATAGAAGATATCCAAGTGTACTGCACACAGTATTGTTACATGTAAGCCTGGTTTACGTAACAGAGTCACAACGTAACATATATTTCTTACTGTGGGTCATTTTTTGGCCATTTGTTTATTTGGCCTGTATTTTTATTTTTATTTTTTCCAGCTTTATTGAGGTATAATTGATCAAAAAGTCTAAAACTTTTTGAAAACATGGAGATCAAGGGTGCTGGTACCATGAAGACAAAGGAAGTAACTGAAAGAATAGTGGGAGATATTTTCAGGAACTATTACACATGGACATTATTTTTTCCCCCCACATTAATTAATTAATTAATTATTTTGAGGAAGATTAACCCTGAGCTCACATCCGCTGCCAATCCTCCTCTTTTTGCTGAGGAAGGCCGGCCCTGAGCTAACATCCGTGCCCATCTTCCTCTACTTTATATGTGGGACGCCTGCCACAGCATGGCTCAACAAGCGGTGCCATGTCTGCACCCGGGATCCGAACAGGCGAACCCCAGGCCACCGAGGTGGAACAGTCTCACTTAACTGCTACACCACTGGGCTGGCCCCACATGTGGACATTTTGGTTCTAGATAAAACAAGAATCCTGATGCTTTATTATATTTTAAAAGTATTACTAATCTTACTTTGTATCATTGCTCCAAAAATCTGAAACCAATCTAAACAGTAAAATATGCTTGCTTTACAGTTGTGCATACTCTTACCTCACTTATGTTTGAATCTGTGATCTGCCCCTGCATGCTCATTATTTTAATCAGTCTATCTTTTATGTTGGGAGGCAAAGGCTTAATGTCTGTGATGTATCTGGAAATATTCTTCATGAAGCACCAAAGGCATCTGAAACACAAATACGATACAGTAAATTACACTGTACCTGTACTGATTCCTATTATTGGTTTAATGCTGTTTGTTAGCACTTAGTCCTTTCATAAACAGGGTGTACATTTTACATTAACATTTACAACTCAAGCTTGGTAAGATTCGAAAGCCTTGTCTGTGCTCAGTTATGGACAAGGTGCTCTTCCTCTACATTTTTTTCTCAGCATATCTTATTTACTGAAATGCATTCTCAATGACAAAAAAGTGTTTTTCCTAAGTCAGTCTCCCTAATTCCTAAGACACAGTTACCGCCAAGATTTCAGTTGTATATACCTAAATAAACATTAAACTAGGGCCTACTAATTGACAAGTTTTATCTGTTAACCTAGGAAATTTGTTTTCACTATTTTTCTTAAAACTTATGTGGGTAATGAGGTCACCACAGAAAGAACTATAACCACAAAGATTTCACAAATAGTACAAATCATGGAGACAACAAACTTAGGGCCAGGACTGTACATGCATAAAGTAGAGTTATGAAAGCAGGCAACGACCAAGACCCACATGACCAATATATCTCATAGGTGGCTTGAAATTCCAACTATCTAAGAAATTCATACTTTAAACAAAGAAATACAAATCTTATTATTCTCTGCCTACAAATACCCCACATATACATAATTCTACATCCATGAATAAATGTGATTATACACTTGAATTTTTTAGTGCTATCTTTATTTTTTCTTTCCCTCTTTTGGTTGCCTCCACTCTTCCCTCTCCTATCCTTCCACCTTCCATTAGTTTAGTTCCTGATGCTAACTTAGCGTGTGTTCTTTCTTATTTTTCTCTGTGCTTGTGCACACATGTGCATACTCACGCATACATTTAAAGGGTTGGGGAGAATCATAATAAATAAAATGGCATCATTGTATACTCACTTTTCTACACCTTTTATTTGATATCTTAGGAAATTCTTCAAAGCGTCCAGTGGAGTTTTACTGCTCCTTTAACGGCGACATCATATTTCACAGTATCAATGATTTGTTTAGTTCTCCCCTGTTGATGAGCAGCCCACTGTTGCTAGAATATGTTAGCATGTGTTGTCAGACTGTTTTCCAGAAGGTCTGTCACACTTCATATTCCTATCAGCAATGTTGGAGGCTTCCTTTTCCTCTACATCCCTCAAGCAATAGGTACCATCATTCATTTTATTTACTTTTCCATCTGTTTCCATTATTTCCATTTCTCAACCCCATCCTCCATCACTCCAGGAAACCATTCTAATGTCTAATGTCCTTTTGTTATATGTGTCCTTTTAATATGATCGTTGTATGCAAGTAGTTCTGATTTATGTATATGGTATTTGTCATAGATTTGTTTAGTTTTTCACTCAGCACTATGTTTTTAAGATTTACCTACTCTTCTTTTTTTTTAAGATTTTGACTCTCCTCTTCGATTTTCTTCCTTTTGTTTTTTTTGGTGAGGAAGTTTGGCCCTGAGCTGACATCTGTTGCAAATCTCTCTCTCTCTTTTCCTCCCCAAGCCCCAGTACATAGTTGTATGTCCTAGTTGTAAGTCCCTCTAGCTCCTCTATGTTGGATATCGCCACAGCTTGGCTTAACGATCGGTGTGTAGGTCTGCACCTAGGATCCAAACTGGTGAACTCTGGCCGCCGAAGCAGCGCATGCGAACTTAGCCACTTGGCCATGGGCCGGCCCCAAGATCTCCCTATTCTTAAATGGTGGAAGATCTCATGAGTGAAAGGTGGCATCTTCTTATTACTTTACTTTGTATTTTTCTAATGATTAGTAAATCTAACATCTTTCATGAACTTGCTAGCTATCTGGAAATGCTTTTCTCTAAATTGTCTATTCATATCCTTGGCCTATTTTGCTATTTTTTGCCTTAAATTTGTAAGAGCTGTTTTTGTGACCAAATACACGATTGATTTTGTATATGCTCCATAAATATTCAAAGAATATTATAGCCTCTATTTGAGAGATGTAGTGTGCTCTATTATATATGTCTAAATATCCTTTCCACGTAGGTATATCTGTGCACGCAAATATATTATGTGAATATAAATAGTTGTTTATTGATAGTATTATTTTTCTTTTTCTCATTTTTTGTCCTAAATCTGTAGAATTCTTAATTTACAATACTTGTATTTTGAAATCAAATTTTCCTTTCATTTCTACTAATTTTTGCCAGTTTGTGTGCATTATCGTTTTATAATGAAAAATTTCAAAAATACAGAGAAATAAAATAGGATGATATAAATTCATGTACCCCAAACCCAGAATTTTAAAATGTTACTATTTTACCATATTGCGTCAGATATGTTTCTTAAAACATAAAACATTTCAGATTAAAGCCTCCTTTGTATACCTACTCAGGCTTGCTCTCTTTATCTCCCTTTGCAGAGGCAGCTACTACCATGAAGTTTTTAAAATAGTTTCTGTCCATGATTATGTCCTACTTTTAATACTAAAATATACATCCATAAACAACGTATAGCATTGTTTTCTGTATTTACAAAATGTAGAGTAGTGTATTAAGTTTCCTACCGTGAATGAATTTGTCAATTGTGCTTGTAATTGTGATAATTTTCCTTTTTTAAGACTATGGTGTTAGTTGCAAGCTCATGATCATTATATCTTTTGGTGGACTATTCCTTTTATCATTAAGTAATGTCTCCCTCTACCCATATTAATGTTTCTCACTTCAGATTCTATTCAGTCTGGTTTTAATATTGCTCCACCATCCTTCTTTGGCTTCTTTTGCTAAAAGTTTTCAAGATTCATCTGCACTGTTGCAGATAGCTATGGTTTGTTCATTTTCATTTTCAGTTTGTTCATATCCATTTTCACTGCCACATAGTATTTCATTGTTTGAACAATTTATCTATCCATTCTACAGCTGACGTATAGTTGGGTGGTTTATAACTTTTGACTATTCTGAATAATATTAATATAAGTACTGCTGGACATGTCTTTTGGTGCACATGTACCTGTGTTTCCAACTGAGTTTATATCTATGAGTAGAATTGCTGGCTTATAGGATATGCATATGTTTAGCTTAATGCCAAACAGTTTTCCAAAGTGGTTATACTGATTCACAGTCCTACATCAGTCAATGAGAGTTCCTGGAATCCACATCCTTGTCAACATGTGGCATTGCCAGTCTTTTTAATTTTAGCCAATTTAGTGAGTGTATAGTAGCAATGCAATGTGGCTTTAAGTTGCAATCCCTGATTATTAATTAATTTGAGCACATTTTCATTTCTTTATTGTCCAGTTGGATAGCCTCTTGTGGAGTATCTATTTGAGTATCTTGCCTAGTTTTCTTTTGGGTTGAGTGATTTACTTACTGATATGTAGAAGTTCCTCTCATACTCTGGACACAAGCCTTTTGTTGGTTACATATATGTTGTAAACATATCTCCCATTCTGTGGGTTGCCTTTTCACTCACTTAATCATGTTTTTTGCTAAAGAGAAGTATATTCTAATATAGTCCCATATATCTGTGTTTTCTTTATGGCAAGTATTTTTTGTGTTCTGTTTATGAACTCTTTGCCTGTCCCAAGTTCATGAAGATATTCTCCTATGTTTTCTTCTAGAAAAAATTCACTAAGTTTACTATTTTACCTTTCACTTTTCAACTTAAAAACCACCAAGAATTGATTTTTGTGATGTCGAGTTGTGCAGGGTCTGAGAGTTTACCCTACTTACAAGCTTATAAGTTAGCGTATTACCATTTCACGAATGCTGTCAGAAGACATGAGATTCCTGGGTCAGAGCAAAAGGACTTTGTTACTCATGACAAGAACAGTATCCAGGGCCTCATGTTTGTCTTGGTTCCCCAAGGCCTCCAAGTCCTTCAGCGTAAAGTAGGTGAGGCCAGATGGACGCTTGCTCATGCAGTGAGTTGTATTACAGGAGAGGAACACTGAGCTTGGGGATTCACCACTTTTAAGGAAACTGAAGCAAGCCTGCTCTTGAAGGAAATAATACTTCATCCCTCAGGTTGCTTGCTGCAAACACACAGCCTTAAGAAATGTCTTAGGTAAAGAGTAATCAGTGCCCTGCATTCTTGGCATACCCAGCAAGAACGTGCTGGTCCATGGCAGATTGCCTCTCCCAACTATCCACCCCAACATGTTCTTGGCTGAACTCAAATATTTACATAAGCATGTCACCCTGTCAGCTACTTTGATTAATTTGACCAACAGAGGCAGAAACCGAATCTGTTCAATTTGTCTCTTAAAGGATTTAATTAAGGCTACTATCCATAGCATGCCAAGGAGAAGGATAAGGCCAACCTGCAGTAATGACCTCAATCATCCCCCCAGGGTCCCAGACTCAGCTAACTGAATAAGTATGGGAGGAAGAGGTGCCAGTAGGTTTTGTTTTAGACAGACAAGATGTAGTCAAAGTCCAGTCTATGATCCAGTAGGAAACGTGCAAGGGAATTTAGAGTGGTAATGAAATCAAATACTCTACCATCAACAGAAATTTATGTCACTTATTCTAAAAGTGAAAAGCTTAACTAAAAAAAAAAATTTTGGGGGGTAACTGCTTTTAAAGATATAATTGACATAACATCTGTGGTTTTTAGTGTATCCACAGAGTTGTGTATTCATCATCACTATCTAATTCCAGAATATTTCATCTCTCTAAAAAGAAATCTTGAACCCATTAGCAGTCATCTGCCAATTTCCCCCATTTCCCACAGCCTAGGGAACCAGCAATCTACTTTCTGTTTCTCTAGATTAGCCTATTCTGCACATTTCATATAAATGGAATCATACAATATGTGGTCTTTTGTTACTAGCTTCTTTCACTTAGCCTAACGTTTTCAAATTCATCCATGTTGTAACATGTACTGACACTTCATTTGTTTTATGGCTGAATATTACTCCATTGAATGGATATACCACCTTTTGTTTATCCATACATCAGTTTATGGACATTTGGGTTTTTCCACTTTTTGGCTATTATGAATAATGCTGCTGTAAACATTGGTGTGCAAGTTTTTGAGTGGACATATGTTTTTATTTCGCTTGGGGACATATCTGGGAGCTCAATTGCTGGCTCACATAAACCGTTTGGTTATGTGGTAACTCTATGTATAAACTTCTGAGGAACTGTCAAACTGTTTTGCAAAGTGACTGCACCACTCTACATTCCTACCAAGAGTGTATGAGGGCTCCAATTTCTCCAATTTCAGATATTTTACATAAATGAATCCATAAATATGTGGCCTCTCATGCCTGGCTTCTTCCAGTTAGCATAATGTTTCCAAAGTTCATCCATGTTGTAGCATGTATCAGTACTTCATTCCTTTTTATGGCAGAATATTTCATTGTATAGATACACCACATCTTGTTAACTCATTGGTGATAGACATTTTGGTTGTCTCCACCTTTTGGCTATTGAATAGTGCTGGTATGAACATTTGGGTACAAGTATTTGTTTGAGTACCCAGTTTCACTTCTGTTGGGTATATACCTAGGAGTGGAATTGCTGGGTAACATGGTAATTCTATGTTTAACTTTTTGAGGAACTGCCAAACTGGTTTTCCCTTTACTTCTTTAAGTGTGGCTTCCTTTAGGTCTTTGAACACATTTATAATGGCTTCTTTGAAGTCTTTGTTAAGTCCAACATCTGGGTCCTCTCAAAGGCAGTTTCTGTTGCCTGTTTTTTCCCCTGTGTATGGGTCATACTTTGTTTCTTTGCTTATCTTGCAATTTTTTTGTTGAAAACTGGACAGTTTAGATAATATAATGCAGTAACTCTTGATACTGATCCCCTCAGACTTGTGACTATTTACTTGTTTAGTTACATGGTGGGCTATTTTAGTGAAGTCTATTTCCCTCACTGTATACAACCTCTGATGTTGCTTCTTAGTGGACACAGTCTTGGACATAAGCATTGTCACCTTGGGATGACAGTGATTTTAGTAGGGCTGACTCTCTTTCTTGATTATTCTGTTAAGCCTCTATGGTATCACACCCAGCTGTTAGCCTTCACTCATTGCAGATTAATTGCTCTAATGTTTTCAACAATGCCTGAGGTATAAATTCCTCCCTTATGTCATCCAATTCACTTTGGACTCCTTTGCGGGGTTAGTTTCTGAGGTCAATGTTTGAGGTTTCTTCTGACCCCAGGCAGGCTCTTCTTAGATGTCTCTTTCCCTGGTTGTTTCCAGTAAACTTGCTGGCCTATGGTTTAGCTTGTGTCTCACATGAAGCTATCAGCCTCTTTGTAATTACTTAATACCAAAATCTCCACTGATTTTGAGAGCACCCTTAGGCTTGAACTTCTCCCAGCCTCTGTTTCAAATAAAAGTCAGTTTCTTGAGAGTTTTAGAATTCTGTTTCGCAGCTTGCCTCTCCCCCCGGAAAGAATCTCTGAGCCAGAATTTCAGAGCTGAGAACAAGGCCAATGATGTGCTTCTCCCTGAGTGACAGCCCTGCTTTAGGAGCAGGGTGTTGGGGAGTAGCCTCTGGTCTTCTTGGCTTGCCTCTTCTAGGATGGAACCTCCATTCATGAATGAGCTGGAATGAGGGAGCTTGAGACCCCAATATTCTCGGCATGATATCCTGAGCTAGAGCCTCTGCCCTATAAGTGGAGGCTAGGTGGAAGTAGCAATCACCCGACCTCTTGGCCATACTCACCTGTAATATAGCCTGTGAACATGTATCTGGGGAGGGAGGTGAGGAGGAACGCTGGCATCTTGCCCTTCCCAGGAAGATAGTGAAGCCCTCAACTGGGAGCTGCAGGGAGAAGTAGCCTCATCATCTCAGCCACACTCACCTGGAGTGGAGCTTCCAGTCAAGCTGAGCTGAGGAGGGAGGTGGGGGAGGGAGCAGGTATAGTTCAAATGCCACAGACTCTTGCTGTTGTTACTAAGTTTTAATAAATTGTCTAAAATGAATATTTCTTCATTTGCTGTCCAGAATTTAGGTGGTTGTTTTTGTCTTATAATTTTCAACTTTTATGCTTATTTTACTGGGGAGCAGGTCTAGGGAGCGCCTCATGCTGCCATTTTGTAAGTCTTCCAAATCTCGGCAATCTTCTCATCAATTTAACAAACATATGGAACTCATTAAGAGGAAATACTGTGACTCCTTCTCTTTTAAATACATACTTGATTTCTTTTCAAATGAATTGGTCATTTTAAGTTTGCTTACTTTGAATACAGGTTCTTCCATCCCAATGGATTCCAAAACACTTCTTGGAAAGGGTGGTGTGTGTGTTATACTCATGCATATTTTTAAAACCCCATAAAATTGTTAAATTGTGTTAAAAAATTGAGGTGAGATAGTTTTCCAACTTCTGCCTGGTGGTGTTAGTTAAGTCTTTCACACTTCTATGGGTATGCCAAAAATGTAAGGTCCTGACTGAGCTTTGTTTGGGCCATTTCTCAGGTGGGTTGTGTTTGTGGCAACCAAGTCTGAGAGATGAGGCACTGTCTTCCTCCAGGACAAAAGACAGCTTTTTGCTTGCTATAAAATGGTTTATTACCCAAGCTCAGTGTTTCTCTCCTGTAGCACACCCACAGATATGTGCGGACATCCATCTGAGCCCTCTGTGTAACCCTATGGGATTTGGGGGAGAAGGGAACTGAGGCAAACACGTTAATGTTCATGCTGCTAGCTGTGCTGTAACAAAGTTCTCTGTCCCTAGCCCAAGAATCTTGTGTCTTCTCCCAGTATCCATGAAACCATAAGTCTAATCTATTAGTGTGTCAGTAAAGTGAAATTAAATCCTAGATCTGATAGTTTGGCACTGAGAATTGGATGCAGACAGAAACATGGCTTTACGGAAGAGGAAGGTCCTGTAGGCCAGGTTTGGGGATACGAGGTGACTCCCTGAGGTTTGGTAGCAAATGCTCTCACCCAGGTGGCGGGTGAAGGGGAAGGAACAGCTCCTCCACTGTCCACACGTTCAGTCCTAGACGTAGGATTGAAACAAGCCACCTGAATGGCGTTTTGGTTATTGCTCACTCTCCTTTATATGGGAGGAAGGAGGGATGTTATTATGACAATTAGGTAGCAAACCCTGGGGCTCCAGTTGAAAGGCTACATTATTGTGGCTTCTCAGGCAATTAAATCCTAATGCTGAAATAAATGGTATCAGTCATGAGAATCTTGCTACGTGTCAGACCTTTGAGTGGACCAAAACATTAGAAGGTCATTTAGTTGAGCCACAGGTGAGCAGCCCCTCAAAACAAAAGTGAATATAAAGTCTTGCCTAATAGTGCAAAGCCAGCTGCTCACGTTTCTGGCCCCCACGATAGTCCAATGTGACAGCTCAGGAGGATGGGGTGCTGGGTATAGGGGTGGTTCAAATTACCAAGGACTGTGGGGTGAAATGCAGTGGTGTCCACTGGGGCAGAAAGAAAGGGACCTCTGAGCGAGGATGCTCACTGGCAGGTACCCAGAGGAGGAAGCAGTGCCTATACTCAGGCCCCAATATTGGAGTGGGAGGGCCAAGGGAGAAAAAAATAACCTTGCCCCTCCCAACACCCCCTGTGAGCTAGCCTCTCCCACCACTCTGCATTCTCCAGTAGCTAGGGAATAACATAGTCCCTGGTTGGCTGTTGCTGTAATTCATAAATTGTGCATCCATTAAGATCCTTGGTCTCTGATACCTTAGGGGGAAAAGGCACCTAAATTCAACTTATGGGATTTGGGTAAAGTTCTCAGTGGGGAAGCGATGCTAAAGTGACCTTATAGGTGGAGCCTCTTGGGCCTCTCAATAGACTGTTGTTGTGGCTTTTGCTGCAGAATGTGTAACTGATATTGATGTGTTACATGGTTATACTTCCCTGGTCCATGAGTATCAGAGCTGATTCTCCTGTTCCAGAAATGCCACATATAGAGAGGTAACAGGGAATATGTAACTTGCCCTCTACCTCTCTGTCCCCTCCTAAGGAGTCCAGCAGAAAAAATATAGAATCCCAAGAGAAGAAAGGAAAATCATAGCTTTAAAGACTTAATGGCTGCCAGAGTACTCAGACAAGCCCTTTTCAACTACAACATTACTACCTGCCTGATGCATATACACACACTTTTCATTTATTTATTTGAGGAAGACAGACCTGAGCTAACATCCGCCACCAATTCTCCTCTTTGTGCTGAGGAAGATCGGCCCTAAGCTAACATTTGTGCCCATCTTCCTCTATTTTATATGTGGGATGTTGCTTCAGCATGGCTTGATGAGCAATGCTAGGTCTGTGCCCAGGATCTGAACCTGTGAACTCCGGGCCACCAAAGCAGAGCGCGAAAACTTAACCACTGTACCACTGGGCTGCGCCACCCCCCCCCCCCCATTTTTTTTAAGGCAGCTATTAACCTGCTAATAAGCTCCTGTTGAAACTAAACGCCTGAGCATGACGCCTTGTGACTGTATAGCCTGATATCCTCATTTTGGTGTGGCTCAACCAGGACTCTACAACTAACAAGGGCCCAAAGACCTTGCTGATCATATGGAAATTGTATATTCAAGATCACAGTTGGCCTGGTTCTAGACGGATCTTGCTTTTTTTGTGGAAAAATGAGTTTTGGGGGACACATTATCCACTACTCCTACCACCTGAAGCAAAGCCATTGGCTCAATGGCCCTTGACTCACAGCTTTCCCTAAATGTCTGGGCCTGGTTCATTGAGCTGGTTCAGCTCAGCTGAAAGCTGATGGTGTTCACTGGGTGTCAGGAGCTGTCCAGCTCAAAAGATAACTTTGGAAGACAGATTGCAGTATGTGCTGGTCAGGGCAATGGGTGAATGAAAGTTGTTACTCTTGCCTTAGACCAGGGGTCACAAAACTATGGCCCATCGGCCAAATCTAGCTTGTTGGCTGCTTTTGTAAATACAGTTTTCCTGGAACACAGCCATGTCCAGTCATTTATGTATTGTCTGTGACTGCTTTCATACTATAATGGCAGAGATGAGTAGTTGTGAGACAGACTGTATGGCCTACAAAGCAAAAAATACATACTATCTGGACCTTTATAGACGAAGCTTGCCAATATCTGCCTTAGATAACAGACAACACTCCTAAGATTGAGGCATATTATACTTTTACTGACTCATGGACTGTTGCCAATGGCCTAGTCACCTGGTCTGCCACTTGGAAGATGACAGTTTAGCAGATTAAAGATAATTCTTTTTTGGAATGTGAACTATGGAAACAAATTATAGCTGACAGTTGGACAGATATACATGGCAATGACTCATTCTCTAATGGAATGGGCTGAAATCATGCTGCTAATTAAGTATGTACCTGCCAGATCCCAGCCATTGATACTGGGATCCATGATCACACCAAACATAGCAACACATCCACCACCACGGCCTGGGAACAAAGTAAGGATTACATGTGTCTGATGTTGAAGCTACCATTGCATGCCAGTCTTGTGCCTCCTTTCAAAAGTCAGCCTGTTTGTCTTTAATAGGCCACATTGCATGGGGCGTTGTCTCTTCTCACTCCTGACAAGCTGACTATATTGGGCCTTTGGTCCTCGTCTCAGGGGCTCCACTGGTGTCTTACCGTTGTTGACACTTTTTCAGGTTACAGTGCCACTGTTCCACTCTGATCAACCAACTCCAGCTACATTGGCCATTACATAAAATGTGTTAGGTTTTTGGCTTTTTTAGATCATTTGCAGTCTGACAATGAGGTGCCATTTATTGCAAAGGTCACTCAACACTGGGCCAATAGTCAAAACATTTGATGGACATTTCACATCCCTTATCATCCTCAGGCTGCTGGCTCCAAAAAGAGGTAAAATGGCCTTAAAAAAGTCAACTAGGGGCTGGCCCCGTGGCAGAGTGGTTAAGTTTGCGTGCTCCGCTGCAGGCGGCCCAGTGTTTCGTTGGTTCGAATCCTGGGCGCGGACGTGGCACTGCTCATCAAACCACGCTGAGGCAGCGTCCCACATGCCACAACTAGAAGGACCCACAACGAAGAATATACAACTATGTACTGGGGAGCTTTGGGGAGAAAAAGGAAAAATAAAATCAGTCAACTAAAAGAAATTTCTGACTCTACCTCCTTCACCTCCTGGTCCACACATCTTAGGGAGGTAGTTTGGTCACTAATTGCAAGCATCCCCTGAAAGAGTTCATATCCTCTTGGCCACCTTCTAGGTAACGATCACGATGAAAGTGGTGGAGAGTAACTACACCTATTCTGAAAATTTAGGATTCTACTCTGACAATTCCTGAGCTTGATGCATTACTTTTTGCCTAACAGTAACTCCAAGCCAGCCTGGTTGGTACACCCTCTGGGAGGCAGCTGGCCAAAAAGGAGCTTAGGGAGTTCAAACTTAATTCTGGTTTAGTACCCTGAATTCTCCTGTTGGACTGAACTAGTTCCAGATCAGCAGTCAGCAAACTGACCTATGGCTGAATCTGGCCTGCTGCCTGTTTGTGTAAATAAAGTTTTGTTGGAACACAGCCATGACCATTTCTTTATGGCTTCTTTTGCTCTACAATGGCAGAGTTGAATAATTGTGATGGAAGCCCACAAAGCTGAAAATATTACTATCAGGCCCTTTCCATAAAAAGTCTGCCAACCTCTATCCTAAGAAGATAATGACCACTTGATTGAATTCACTGTTCACCAAGTCCCCCTAAAGTGGCCCATGCCTGTCAAAGTGGGAAATATGATGCGTCTCTATAAATTTTGTAAAAACACCCCTGTCCCTCTTGCACTTGACCTCTGTCAGTAGGAGATTTGATTGAAAAAAGTGAAGCTATATGTACTGGCATGGGACACACCAAACTTGTGATCACAAAGGACAGCAATAACTCCAGAACCCGGGGAGGAAACACTTGAGACCTTGAGAAGTACTCCAGGGAGAGGAGGAATTAACGCTCCCTTTGTCCTCTAGATCCAGCGCTGCACGTTGGCAAAACAATTATATGGTCTACATGAGGCAAGCAGCAGCTGCAGCTGACAATCTGATATGCTGCTGGGTTTCTCATCCTTGTCCATGTGCTATGAAAACAGAAAAATTCATGTGGATATGGATGACCCTGAACTATTCTGCTGTGCCTGGCCTCTCCACACATGGGTCTAAAACCTTGGACTAGCACATCCTTGTTTAAAACTGACAGACATAAATTCATGTCTCTCCTGATGCCCAAGTGATCTTGGGCTATTCTATGTACAGCAATCAAGGATGCAACTACTCAGTGACACTGCACATGTGGCATAAACAAACCAATGTCATGGTGATCCAAATCAAGTTTAACAATAAATCTGTACTAGAGTGACCTGTGTTCCTTTGGGTTCTATGCTTGTATGTACAGAAGAATAGGCAATGGAATACTTCTCAGTTGGGTAGGGGGTTGCTTTTTGGCTTATCTGTTGTCCCTGTAATTACTGACAATGACACCAAAGATTAGCATGTAAGCTTAAGTTTCCTTGTGCAGGTCATAATGGATACTATTCTGGCCTTAGACTACATCTTGGCTGTTCGAAGTAAGACATCTTGGTCTCCCCAGGGATTTATTCAACAGTAGGCTGAGTCTGTGACCTTGGAGGCATAGTTGAGGTCAATACTTCAGGTTGGCCTCATTCTGCTTCTTGGAGCACTCTTAATAGCCTTAGTTAAATGATGTATAAAACAAATTGAATACATTTGCTCCCAGCATCTGTTGGTCAAGTTAATCAGTGTGGCTGAAGGAGTGTCATGTGATAATTTGTCAGAAGCCAAGATGGCAGGCCCAAGAGGTGGAATGTTGGGGAAGGCAAACCTCTAGGGTTTTTCATGGTTCTACCTGTCTTCCTGGGAATGGCAAGAATACAAGGCCTGATACTGTTTATCTGGGCCATTCTCAGTGTTGTGTTTACAACGAACAAACCTGTGGGATAAATTAATGTCTCCCTCCAGGACCAAGCAGCTGTTTACTGCTTGCTATAAAATGGCAGAGTCCCCAAATTTAGTTTCTCCTGTAATGCAACTCACTGCTTGTGTAGGCATCCACCTGGGCCCCCTGTTTCTCATCTGTAATGCAGCTCACTGCTTGTGTAGGCACCCTTTGGAGCCCTCTGTGTTTCTCTTCTGCAACGCAACCCACTGCTTGTGCAGGCATCCTTCTGGGCCCTCTGTGTTGCTGCTGTGTCTTGAAGGTCAAGAGGAAGTAACATAAACATGCTAATGCTCATGCTGGTTGCTGTGCAATGAAAAATAAAGTCCTTTGTGTCTCTGACCCAAGAGTCTCCAGTCTTCTACCAGCATCCATGAAACAAGACCAGGCTAAAAACACACTGGTTTTATAAGAAGGATAAATTCAAATTCCACAGTGACAATCACTCCCCTTATATTTTCCTTTAGGCAGATTTCAGCTATATTTTAAATGTTTCCTTTTTCCCACAATACCACTTTTTTCTCCCCCCTCTCTCTTCCACTCAGTCTTTTTCATGTTGGTGCTTTAATATCCTCTTCTCTGAGCTCAGCTGTGCAAGCTGTGCCATGTGTTCCCCACAGTAAATGGTTTCCTCTTTCTGCTCCAGTTCCCTCCAGCAGCAAGAGCAGAGAGCTGGGACAGAAACAAATATTTCCTAAAATACTGCTATGAGAACTATCAAGTGGCTCACAAAGACCGTCCAAAAAGCCTGTTAGTTAAACAAAGTGAGTTTATTACATTTACTGCAGCAAGGGTCTAACAGGGTTTTGGTAGTGTCTCAATAGGGTAAAGCTAGGGAAGAGTACATTCAGGCTTTGGGATGTAAGCTCAAGTAGTTTAAGAGGGTTCTCCCCATCCAAAATGGGGAATGGTTAGGATTAGGAAAAATTTGTGACATAATAGGTTAAGACTGATGGACATGGAGCCTCAAAGCAAGCCTTGATGAACAATCTGGCCTGATAAACATAATGTTTGCCCTAACAATCAAAATGTTTGTCCTAATAACCAAGTTTTATTTAGATAAATTGATTGTGAAAATTTCCTGGAACAAAAAGTTATATTGACATAAGTGATCTCAGTTCTCAGTCCCGACAGTTGACACAGGTAGTCTCACTTCTCAAGACAAAATGAAAAGTGATCAGCTAAAACCTAACAAAATCTTCAAAAGCTGCAAGAAAAAGGGGAGAGGTAGACATTTCATCCAATATGAGTTGCTCCAAACTTTATAGTTAAAAGAAACAACTTATTGATATTTAGCCAATCAGTTATATGGTGAATTAATCTAACAAACAAATGACTTTTGGCAAAATGGTCTGCTTCTAATGCAAGTGTTGCATAAAATTTGATCCTTGGCTCCTTTTTCTTTTCTCTATATCCTCTCCCTTAAACTTAACCATGGCTCCATCTATTTGTAAGGAGTTTATTCCTAACCTTAGTCTCAATCTCTGCTCTCCCTTTCAGATTAAAAAATCTATTTCTAACTGCCTGTTTGATATTCCTACTGGTTGTTTTGATTTATTTTCCTCATAAGACACTTAACTCCACAGTTATCTAATGATAACACCATTCTCCTAGTCCACAAAGCTGAAAACTTCAGAGTAATTTTTTATTTTTCTCTTTCCTTGTTCCCTCTATTCAAAACTATTCCCCATATCCCAGATTCAAAGGATTCTCTAAGGCAGCGCTATTCAAAGTGCTGGTCAGTGAGATTAGGAGCTTATGCAAGGATGTAAACCAAGCAGTTTCCTTCATGCAGAAAGCTCCATCATGTGGATTAAGCAGTGTGCTTAGCAAAAACAGGTGATTACTATTCTGGATCAAGCTCCTTACCTTGTTACAACCCAGAAATAGCTTGCTGACAACTGCCCATCTGACCATACCTTGTCCCAAAAGGGTTAGAAAATATGATTCTAAAGGCAAATATGGACCCTTACATGGGGACCAACACCCTAGTATGACAGTGAAGGTCATTTGATCATCTTTTTGCTTTACTTTCAAGTTTTGAATAATTTTTCTCAATGTGTATTCTTCTGTTTCCTCTTTTTTCACTAAGAACTACATTCTCAAGTTCCATCCATGTGACTATATATATGTCTACTCTTTATTCTTCTAACAGCTGCATAATACTTCACAGCACCTTTCCCAGGGATGGACATTCCAGTTCTGTCACCAGAATGAAGTCTGCAGTGAACACCTTCACACATATCTCCTAGTTTGGACTCTCCTTACTTCCTTCCATGATTTTGCAACAGTTTCCTAAGTGCTTCCTTATTTCCAACTTCTCCGTAATTCAAATCTCCCTCTGCTCTCAGTACAGTTCCAAAACCTTTGATAGCTCCCCACTGCTACAGAATTAAACACTCTTATCTCATTTTGGCCCCCAATGTTCTACTCCTAATTATCTGGCTTTATGTCTTAATCTCCACTATTCATATTGTATTCTCCAGCCAATCTGAAACACTACTTTTGGTCTTCTCAGACACTTCTAACTTTCCTGCTTGTCAAGCCTTTGCTCTTATTATCCTACTCACTCTTGGATGCATTTCCTCCTATTTGCCAATCCTTCTTTTGTGGTATTATTCTACCTATATTACAGATATTTATATACTTGTCTTATGCTGGAACCATAAGCCTGTACCTCCTTTACACTAGTTATTTCCTGCAATCATCAGTAAAGTGCTTCATATGCCACATGTTCTCTTTAAATGCATGCTTAAATGTATACTGAGCAGCTACTAAAAATAAGGAACCATGGATACAAAGAGGTGAAAGACTTGATTCTGGCCAAAGAAGTTCAGTGGAACCCTCAAGGAGCCTCAGGGTAGAGATGGGAATTAAGAGAGAGGAATTAAGCCAGGCCTTAGAAAAAAGGTCAGGCCTTAGGTAACATATTCTTTGCTACACTTCTTTCCATGCTAGGTATGACATAATATTAATATCTAACACGTACTATGTGCCAAGCACTGTTTGTGAGCCTTACATGAATTGGCTTTAATCTTTGCAACAGTCCAATAAGGTAGGTAATATTATCATCATCCTCCATTTACAAATGAGAAAACTGAAACCCAGACAGGTTATATCATCTGTTCAAGATTTTATAACTATGTTAGGTGCAGGAATAGAACTCACGTAGTCTGTCTTCCTAACTTGCACTCTTAAACCATTACTCTGTCTTTACTGAGAGAAAGAAAATCCCATTTGGATCAGGTGTAATATTTATGCCAAGAACTAAAGCAAGATACTTTTCTCAAGACTCTACACAAGTCTGAGTACACACAAGGGAGAATCAACAGATTTCCCTTTTATGAAAAGTGACTGTGAACTGAGGGCCACAAGTTTATAAGAGATAATGTAAATATCAATGCTACTGTTTTAGAAAGCATTCAGTGAAGTGATTTTCTCATTAGACCTAATTTTTTATATGGCATTATTACCAGACTGAAAGCTCCTAGAGAGAAGAAATTGCAACTGTAACTGCAATTTCCAGCACAATTTCTGGTGTGAAATATTAATAACAATATCTAACACGTAGTTTATTATTTGCTAGTATTACAATAAAAGAAAATGGAGACCAAGCTTAAAAATTCCCCAGGCAGACAAAACCAGTTAGCCGCATAAGTGAAACTTAATCTAGCTTATTTCATGAACGTAAGTGAAACTTAAGTTATTTCTTGTAAATGTCTCTGACAATCATAAACAACACTTAAATTGTCTTCTAAAGTAGTGTAAGACAATCACTTTTAACCAAACCCCTCTGTCTGTAAACTCTCATTGTAATAACCATCACTGTAAAGGTTAAACACCTTCCTCATTCTCACTTTATAAGCCATCCTGTAACTATACACCTCTGAGCTTCTAACCACTTTTGGTTTGAAGTCTCCCGGTTCACAAATAGTTTCCTTCTCAACTCAATAAAATATTCATATCAAGTAAAGCTCTCTGAATCTTCTTTTGACAGTTTTTGGTGTCAGAAGTGGGATCTATGGAAGATGTCCCCTGCCTCATTAGCCAAGAGGCTGGTGAGTAACCAGGTTCCAGAACCCATGGCACCCACTGTGCTCACTTCTTTCTCACCAGTCATGGAGTTCCCAGTAAACCTCTCTTAGATCCAAGCTTCACTCCCTTTGTGTCGAGCTCTCTGATTTTATTGAGCAATCTTTTTTGAAACTTTTCAGTAAGTCACCCTATTCTGTTCAAAACAGGGTGGGGGTGGTGATGTGCAATTCCCTGTGTTTTGGAACAGCTGTTGAAAAACAGGACCCCTCATAGTTAAGACATCTTAGGAAATCTAAAACAAAGATGGGTGCTGGTCCAAATCTCAGACCAGGATCTTATGCCTTTTTGGAAAAATGGGTGAACTTTGTAAAGGATAATTGGAATTGCAGTGGCCACTTTGGGGAGCCTTTAACTTAAATAAGATAGTCCATCTGAGGGGAAACCTTAAAAACAGAGGATTCCAAACTTCTCAGAGAAAATGGAATGCACTCTTTGATTGGTATGCAAAGTTTCCTGAAGACAAAATGACTCCAAAAACAGCTTCTCTAAAAGAATCCTTACAGCACACAAATAAAAAAGCTTTGGAAAAAAGCTTTAGCCATCTGAGCAGGAACTTTACCTTATTCTATCTGCTAGAAACACAATTTGGATCCAGCTGTTCTTTTGAGTTTTATATTATTGTACCTGACACATGGCTAAAATTTTTAAATGAAAGCTATAAGATCTCTGTTTGTGTCTGTCTGTATATTTAGGTATATGTATATATGTAGGCATGTTATGTATACGTGATATGTTTTAAAGAGCTCTATTTAATTGGCCTAAAGGAAAATAAACATGTATATAAATTAAGTATTCTTAAAACCCTCAGAAATATAGAAAGTAACCCAAATTCTTTTCAATTTTGTGTGATCTGAGATAATCTTTGGTAAATAAAAGCTAATTTAAATGTGTTGATTTAATAAAAAGAGGCACATCTTCAGAGTTGTCAATATTAAATGTAATGCAAACATACAACCTTTTCTACCTGAGTTTACTAGTAGAATAAGCTCATGCTATCTCTGTTAGAAAACTTGTCAGCAAGAAAAACAGTTTAAGATGATGGTTAACTGTTTAATCCAAACAATTATTAAAAACAAGTAAATTAAATAGATGTAAGTAAAAGTTTATATTAAGTTAAGTGATAGATATTCATTAAATATCTAGATCATTTCCAAATAAAATAATATTCTGAAACATTAATTGCTAAACATAAGTTTAACTACTCTTGGCATCTTAATTTTTAGAAAGAGACAAAAAATACTTGGGTCTATTAGTAAACACGTCTTTTGCCACATTAAAAAAAATTATATTATGAGGGGCCGGCCCCGTGACCAAGTGGTTAAGTTCACACACTCTGCTTTGGTGGCCCAGGGTTTCCCCGGTTCAGATCCTGGGAGAGGACAGGCCATGTTGAGGTGGCATCCCACATGCCACAACTAGAAGGACCCACAACTAAAATATACAACTATGTACTGGTGGACTTTGGGGAGAAAAAGAAGGAAGGAAAAAACAAGATTGGTAACAGTTGTTAGCTCAGGTGCCAATCTTTAAAAAAAAAAAATTATATTCTGAAAAAGCATATGTTTCTCAAAATATATAAACTTTTATAATTACGTATTCATGAATTTGCTAATCTACTACAGGATGCTGATATATGACAGTTCACAATTGTGTATTTCCTAGTTTTCACTGGAAAATAAAGGTTATTAATAGTTAACATTTATAATCAATATATTTAAAAAACTACTAGAAACAAGAATGAAAGAAAACTACTTTGTATACAAAGTATGAAAGAAAATAAATGTATTTTTATATGAAGAGTATGCAAGAAACATAGGATGTGTTTCTGTTAAGAAAAAAAGAGTAATTTTATACTGTAATATTTTCTTTTTTGGTGAGGAAGATTGGCCCTGAGCTAACATCTGTTGCCACTGTTCCTCTTTTTTGCTTGAGGAAGATTGTTGGTGAGCTAACAACTGTGCCAAGCTTCCTCTACCTTATGTGGGATGCAGCCACAGCATGGCTTAACAAGTAGTGCTAGGTCTGTGCCTGGGATCCAAACCTGTGCACCTCGGGCCACTGAAGTGAAGCACACAAAATTAACCATTACGCCACCAAGCCAGCCCCTATACTGTAATTTTGTTAAGTAAAATTACTGGTTATTACAGAACTATAAAGAAAAAAGGAATAAGACAAAATCTAAATGGATAATAGAAAGTTGAAGAAGGCTTGTTTAGAAATTCTATATTGCAAGGTCAAAGTTAGCTAAAATTAAGTGGATTTATTTATAAGTGTTTTTAAAAATGAGCTCAATAATGTACTGATGCAAACTAGAGTTTGATTTTCTCTTTGTTAAAAGTTTCTTAGCTTATTGGTCTGCACTTAACCAGACATTATAAAAGGTTTTTCTTTACCTTTTGTGTAACCTGCCTAGGAATCGAAGATTCTGTGCCTTAGCAAAATAAGTTCCTGTGTTTCATGTTGTTTTTATCAGATCCTTGATTACTTAGGAAAACTGAATCTTCTCAATACTAAAAGAGCTAAGGTTTTTTAATAACTATATAACTGTTCGTATTTGCTTTTGAAATCTGTTAACTGTCACTTTGGTTGAATAGATAACTGAGTATCGTTTCAAAAAGAACTGTGATCCTATTTAATCAAGTGTTTGACATTTTTGAGAAACTTTCCAAAATCTAAATGAAGTCTTTTTGATCTCAAACTAACTTTGGGATTTTTCAGAGGACCCCGGAAGATCTCACAAGATTTGTTCTCTCCTTATAAAAAGAGAGATATTAAACTAATTAGGCTATTTTGATATGTTGAATTGCATAGGAAGCATTGTCAAATAAAGGTGATGCTTAACCTCTTTAGGTTATATTTATATGGATATATGTTATTAATATAAGTGGTCCAGAATCTGCATGAAATTCCTAGAAATCTGATGTGTCCTGGTATAATGTTATCAATCATAACTCTAGTTATCATCTTAAAATATTGTAGGTCACAGAAATAACCAAATTTACATAATTTTGTTATTTTTTAATAGTGAACTCTCACCAGATCTTTAATCATGGCTATTTTTAAGTCTTTTGTCATTCACAGTTATTTTACTCCTAATTCTTCTCTGAACGCATTTACAATCATTACAGGCCAAAATGCTTTGTCTTATGGAGAGTCATGGAAAGGACCCTGCCAAGTACTGCAAAATACAGGTTTCTGATAACTTTAAAGATCATACCACTGAACTGGGTAAGAATTTCCACAACTTTAATGGAGAAACTGATTAATTCTTAAAACTGCTAACCCAAGATCAAGGAAAATAAGGATTCGTTTCATGAGACTAAATGAACTGAGGAAGATGATGATAATTTTTATGACTTTGAAATGTTGTTAGTTCTTTAATGTTTGTTTTCCAGGCTTAAAGAACCCTTTTTCTCTTTTCTTTTAAACTATCTATAACTTACAATAATTTGGTGAAGTATACTCTTGTAAACAAAATGAAACATTATTTTCCCAACTTGATCCCTTCAGAATTAAAAACTCTTATCGAATATTCTTATTTTCACGACAATACAGATATTTGCCTAAATTCACTAAGAATCTGTTCTCCCTGTAACAGGACACAACTGGACCAGTCCTTGGATTAGCTTCTTGGCATAAAGAGGCTTTAAAAGTTCTAATCGGAGATTCCTTATTACCAGACAGTTTTAAGGAACTAAGGTTGACTTTACAGAGCCAATAAAGCCCCTTGGACGTTACCAAAGTTTTGATTAAAATATCGTATCTGAGAAGGTGCATAACATCACTATTCTTGCTGCACTCATGTAAATAACAAGCCCAGTAATGAGACTAGACTATTTTACAAACAAATTCATCTTATTGTGATTACCTTTGGTAAAAATGGAGTGTCTACAGACAGAAAAATTGTTTCAACAGAAAACTTCAGTGTACCCATTATCAGCCTCCAGTCCTGCTCACTGTCTTTGAGGTTTTGTATCTACTGGTAAACTGGACTGGATCCTGAATTCCTCTAGTTTCCTCCAATATCTGGCTACATTTCCAATTGTCTCCCACCCTTCTGACATTGAATAAAAACTAAAACTTCCCTTTTCTCCAAACCCTACAAGCTAAAGCCGTATGTCTTGGTATAAACTTCAGAAAAATCACCACAATAGATCATGTATAGACAACTCTCATACCTACTTCCATGTGAGCCACTCAGAGAGCTTACCAGATGACATCATCAAAGACATTCAAACTGCAAACCAGAATCCATCAGATTGAAACTGCCATCCTCACTCCACGATCTGGAGATTCGAGCTCAAATCCAGAAATGTTCTCAACTGGCTAGACTCAGAAACTAAGCTTATAATTTGTTGCAACTATTAACCTTTATCTTTCTTTTGTTTCCATAGACATGTCTCTTATTAACTACCCGATGCTCACACCATCTAGAGGCCTAACTTAGACCTAAGCTTACCTATAAAACACCGCCTCCTGAAATAAGACATCTTCCTGTTTATCCTGTCCTAAGTATTGAAACGCTTATTTCCACCAAATCCAAAAAGCTTTCTATGATCCACTTCCAAAGGAAGACAATGTGCCCCATACATTAGAACCTAGACGCTTCATTTATTGGAAAAGACACTAACAAAAGACAGCACTTAAACCTCATTAGGAGAGACCTTATCCTCTGCAAAGTCTCTACAATTACAGCAGGAATCTATAAACTCTTTACCCAGAGTTGTATTAGACAATTGCATAGCCTTAGACACCCTAACCACCCCACAAGGGGTGCACGTGCTGTAACTTGTAAAAAATGTTGCTTACGTTAATAATGTAAGAATTGTTACCCCAAATCTAAAGATCTTAAAGACCAGATGCCAATCTCTCATCAAATAGGCAATGCTTCTTCCATTGATTTATTTAGTGATTAAATCTTGGCTTCCGCTCTGGGAAATTTTTCCATCCTTAGCTACTATCCTCCTCGTAGTCATCACGTTAACCTCCCTAGCCCGATGTATCCTTTCCAGAGTTTTAAATGCCTTTCAGCGGCCACTCACACATCCAATGTTATCAATCAGCATTAGACACCTCGGAAGAACTCAGTGATCCCCCCGCCCAAGTCTAGGATGACTACACAACTGTCTCCCACAGTGATTACATAACCATTCATCCCAATGCCGACATCAACAGTGGTGGTGAGAGTAACACTATATCGGTTCACATTCTCAGCTTGCCAACAGAATGGCCAAAAGGGGGGAATTTTTAAAATAAAATAAAATGGAGACCAGGCCTGAAAATCCCCCAAGCAGACCAAACCAGTTAGGCTACACAAGGGAGACAATCTAGTTTATTTCAGGAACATAAGAGAAACTTCACGTGTTATTTCTTGTAAATGCCTCTGATAATCAAATTGTCTTCCTAGAAAAGTGTAAGACAATCACTTTTAACCAATCCTCTGCCAACAGTCAATTCCCACTGCAATAACCATTGCAGTGGTTAAACACCTCCCTCATCCTCACTTGATAAGCCATCCTGTGACTATGTGCATCTGAGCTTATTTCTCCCTCAATAAACTATTCCTATCAAGTAAAGGTCTCTGAAATTTCTTTTGGTATTAGGCATCCTTCTGAAGACTTGACGTATGTTAAATTTATTCCTCACTACAACTCCATGACGTAGGCACTGTTATTACACTGATTTTACAGCTGGAGAACTCGGGCACAGAGAGAGACTGTTACTCTCCCACGGTCACACAGCTGGTGAAGGCGGAGCCGGGAGCTGAACCCAGCAATCGCAATCAGGATTCCTGGCTGCCTCAAAGAACCGATATTTATCCCAGTTACAGAAACGGGGGGAACTTCGCTGAAGGCTTTTGACAGCCCATCTGGCGCTGTGTTTTGTTCTACCGAGGCTTTCAGCTCCGTGGGAAACAGGCCGCTGCCGGGAACTACCCGGGCGGGCCTGAAGCGGTCAAGGCTGACAGCGTCCGCACACCCATCGAGGGGCGCCCAGGGCAGGGGACGGAGGGCAGGCCTGCCCAGCGGCCCAGTCGGCACAACTGTCCTCGACGAGGAGACCACAAGTCAGGAGCCCAGGAACAGAAACACCAGCGGGGCCTCTCCCGAGTCTGGGGGTGGGAAGGGGCCGGGGAGGGAGAGCAGCGCAGGGCCTGGCCGCGCGGAGGAGCTGCTGGGGCGGGGCGAACGGGAGGCGGTGACGGGAGGACTCACAGATCCAGGAGCTGACTGACCCGCTGCGGGCGAGGCATCGCGGCCGCCCTCGGGAGTCTCTTCCGCGGTCCCAGGGCCGCCCCAACCCAGCCAGAGACCGTCCGATAACTCCCACCCGCCGCGCGACGCGTAACCCCCCGTGACGTCACATGGAGTCTTCCGGTGACCCGGGCGCGGCTACGCTTGGGATCACAGAGGGAAAGAAGAAAGCCCCCCTCGGGGCGGAGCCTCTGAAGGCTGTGCGGAAGGCGCTGGGAGTAATAAAATAGAGAGTAGCCCTAACTCGGGTGAAGCACGACGGGAGTTGTAGTTCTTCCACCTCGCGGGCTCCGGATCCGGGCGGTTTCCAGGGCGTTTCAGCCTAGCGGGCCGCGGGACCCGTACGCCTGGTGCTGCGCTTAGCTGAGATGAGAGGTCGCTGCTCTAACTGCCGGATTGCGTTTGATGCTGGGCCATGCGTTTGGGGATGCACACCGGAGACCCCCTCGGATACAGACTCCATACGGATACCGTCTAATGGAACATTTTAGAGCATTCGTGAGCGACTGCCGTTTACCGAGCACTTTCTATGAAGCACGCGCTGAGCTACATGCTTTCAATAATTAACCATATGCATTTAATCCCGTGAAATCGGAATTATTTAGCCTTGTTTTACAGATGAGGGCACTACATTCCAACAAAAAAGCTCAGTAAGAATTTCATCGGGGGGTGAGGGGACATGTTCAAATCAGAAAGGATTCTAAAGAGGCACCTTTCCTCAGGTACAATTCTCTCTCCTTGGTTATGCTGCAGAGTACTTGCTACTTTTTAGTGCTTTTTCATTCTTCCTTGTAGATTGATTTGTCTGTATGTCTGTCTGCCCTTTGTGAGCTCTTGAAAATTGGAACTCAGTCTTGTTCATCTCTTCAGGATGCTGCTTATTCAGTCAACACGCATTTATCAAGCGCTGAAGCAGGGCAGAGATTGTGCTGGGCGCTGAGGATTCGGTGGTGAACTCTTGGAACAGACAAGTAAAAGGACGATCAGAATAAGTGTTAAATCTTAAGATGGGGATAGTTCTATGGGAGCACCCATGGAGGGGTGGGGCGAGCAAATCAGAGAGAAAAGAGTGGTCTGTTAGGGACTGCAAATAGTTCAGGAGAGCTACAGTGGAGAGTAGTGAGAGATGAGTGTAGAGCAGAGATTGGCAAACTTTTTCTATAAAGAGCCAGATAGTAAATATTTTAGGTTTTGTGGGCCATACTGGCTGGCTCACAGCCACTCAACTTGTAGCTCAAAAGCAGCCACAGACAGTATGAATGGGTGGGGCTGTGTTCTAATAAAACTTTATTTATGGACACTGAAGTTTGAATTTCATATAGTTTTCAGTGTCATGAAATATTCGTCTTTTGATTTTTTTCAACCGTTTAAAAATGTGAAAACCTTAAATTGCAAACTGTACAAAAACAGGCAGTAGGCTGGATTTGGTTGGGTGGTGGTTTGCCCTCTCCTGATCTAGAAAGCTAAAATGGGGCCTCATGGCCTGTGTTATGTTAAACAGTTAAGGCTTTGTCTGGAGGACTCTGGGCAGAGTCGTAAATAGGTTTTAAGCAAAGATAGGATGTGCGTAAGAAAGATTTTAACCGAGCCAGGGCTCATTCTGCTTGCCACAACCTTGAAGCCAGTCAGTTGCAAGAGGAGCCGGTGGTGGAAAAAGGGATCTATTTGATTAGCCAGCATAATTGGAAGATGGTGGGCTCATGTCCGAAAGACCATCTTAAACAAGCACAAAGTTTAAGCAGTTATATAGGGCTGTGGGCTATGAAGGAGGGACTCAGGAATGTTGACCATCTGACATCAGTGACTGGAGGGGCCACACCAGGCCTTTCAGTCGTCATCGATCGTGGATGCCAACACAGATGTTCTTCTCTGAGGAGGTCGTCATATTCCTAAGAAACTCATAAGAACAAAGTCATCATCTATCAGTACAAGGAGGTACATGCGTCAGCCAGGATTATAAAATCTGCAGAGCGTGCATATTTCCCAGAGGGTAACTATTTATCACCTAGGCTATGTGCAAGTTAAAACATATACAGCTGAGTGGGTTGGTTAGAGGTTGTTCTAAGTTACAGTATGGTTTCCCTCATGTCAACCTTGCTTCAGGCCTGTATAAAGATGAGTGTTAGAAAGAACTCTAACTGTTAAGTGGTAAATAAATTGTGGAGGTTGCAGGTAGAGGCTCAGAGACCAAGCAGGAGTCTGGGTGATAGTCTAAAGTAATAGCAGTGGAATGGACGGACAGATTCAAGAGGTGATAGAGGTAGAATTGATAGGATTTAGAGATTGGTGAGGGTGGGGGAAAGTCAAGAGTCAAGGCTAATTTCTAGGCTTTGGATTTGAAGAATTGGGTGGCATTTGGTGGTGCCATTGATTCAGCTGAGAGGATTAGAGGGGTTTTTGAAGAGAAGGGGAGACTACTTAAATTTTGGACATGTGGATTTTGAAGTGTCTTTGGAAAATGCAGGCTTGGAACTATGGATCTGGAAATTGTGCTGATTTGGTTTTAAAGAAGAGATTGAATGGCAGTGATAGTGCATGTATTTACTTATGAATACAATCATTTTTTGGCAGAATCTTCTGCTGCTCTGGGAGCCAGTTAGACTTGGAAGACCACGGAAGAACTTGACAGCAGATAAGGGCAGAACTTCATGGTCATCCCTCGCTGTCACTCCTAACTGTCTCCATAGGGCTTCCCTTTGATTGCTTGATCGTTCAAGGCCAGGAAAATGCAGGGCCCTGCAGCAGTGTTATGAGGTGTCCAGCTTTGGGTGCCTGCATTCTTCTAGATAGTTAAAAGAAGTTGTCACAGCTGGGTTTTTTATTTTTTAAGAAAACATCAATTACTTAACAAGGTAAGATAAAGTCTTAGTTGTTTCTAACCATCTATTTTAAAGGTTAAAGATGTGTAAGCTCTCATGATATCACAATTCTTAGAACTAAAGATTTCCTGCGTGTTTTTGGGCCTGCAGTATCTTCAAACCAGCCTCTCAGATATTTAGCATAACTGTATCAAGAAATTTATTTTGAGTCTCTTGCCACTGAAGAAGATCGATCTGATGTACATTGTGGTTGCCTTGACATACTCATTTCATCCCTCCCTTATTTTATAGCAGTTGTGTCGTTTGGGGAAATGACCCTGTCTTCAGAGGTTGGTCTAGATTAAGGCTAAGCAGTGCTTACTACAGTGAATGATACAGCGATTAGCATGCCTAAACCAATGAAGACATCACCAATATTCCCTCAGCCACAGGGATGGGTTCAAGAAAGGCATGTAGGCATGTGACTCATTTGGGGCCAATAAGCAGGAAAAGTTTTGCTGGAGATTTCTGGGAAAGAAGTTTCTTTGAATTTATGACATGCTTTGTGAAGCAACACTCTTTTTTCTCAGTCTCGTCATGTTGAATGAAGTTAAGCAGAGGAAGACAAAGGAAGAGAATCACGGGAGAACAGCCAGGGTCGTGATTGAGCTGTGCCTGAACATGACCCCTCCTCTCTACTGTCAAATGACAAAAATAAAACAATTTAGCAATGAGTTTGATATTGTTTTTCACTGGAACACAATCCATGGATTGGGGGAGCACGGTGCCTCACAAGCTGTGGAGCACTCTTCCCGAGGGATGTTTGGACAAGAGCAAGTCTTACAGTGTTTGCAGAGCAATGAGGAAACAGGGCATGAATGGCTAGGAGGTCAGGGATTTCCTCATAAGGCTAGCAGGTCAATCAGGGAAGAAAGAAAGAGTGCTTGGCTTAGATTGATCGGCTGGGCTTGCCTATCTGAGAACAAGGAAATCATTACAGATTCTTGGCAGTTGGGATTGGTTGGGTGGATACACCAAGCTTCTGGTCAAGCAGAGCATTTACAGGAACATGCAAGTTATTTAAGTTTTGGTTTACTGACATGGCACCTGGGAGGGAGTAGCTCCATCTTGGGGCTAGCAATTTATTTCAACACTACTTTCTGTTATATAATTCAGCTAATCTCCTTTGTTGTTGATAAGATCAGTGGAGTTGAATTTTCTCTTTCTTGCTACCCAAAACACTAACAGTTACATATTCATAGCTGAAATCACCACCATATAGATGGAAATTGAAGGCATAAGAATACATGAGGGGCTGGCCTGGTGGCGCAGTGGTTAAGTGTGCACGTTCCGCTTCTCAGCAGCCTGGGGTTCGCTGGTTCGGATCCTGGGTGTGGACATGGCACCGCTTGACAAGCCATGCTGTGGTAGGTGTCCCACATATAAAGTAGAGGAAGATGGGCACGGATGCTAGCTCAGGGCCAGCCTTCCTCAGCAAAAAGAGGAGGATTGGTGGCAGTTAGCTCAGGGCTAATCTTCCTCAAAGAAGAAAAATAATACATGAGCTCACCCAACAGATGTATGTAGAGTGAAAAGCATGTAGAGTATGTAGGGGTCCTTGGAGAGAGAGCTGAGGAATAGCATTTGGTTGGCAATTGATGCTGAGAAGGAGCAGCCAAAGAGGCAGAGAAAAGAACAGTGGGTGCTACAGAAGATAAACATGATTAAAATTGTCACATGCTGCAGAGAGGTCAAGTAAGATAACACTTGAAGGTGATTTAGCAACAAGGTCATTGAGGCTCACTGTCAGGACGCAGCCTGATTGTAACGGGACGGATGAATGGGAAGTGAGGAAACGAACACATAAGTAGCTCAACTCTCACTCAATAAATACTTGTTCAGATGAATTGCTGCTTCCGTTTAGACTCATGCTGAGAAGAAAAGGAGATTGCATAAGGATATAGCTCTACTTCAGAGAAGGTAAATGGGACAATTCAAAACTGTTATTTATGGACCTTCTAGGTGTCAAACATGGTAAACACACGATTTCATGTAATCAGTTAACGAGTCTGAGGTATCATGCTATTTTATAGATGGAGGGGAGAGCTTTCTCAAATGAAAAGTTCTGTCAGACTCCAAAGACCATGCTCTTTCTACTCGAGTGCTCAAGGAGAGAGGGTTATGGTGCACCCAGGACCAGGAGTACAACTTGCAGGGCCCCTTTTTAAAAAGTTATTAAGAATTTCAAGATGGTGATAGCAGAGCTTTAAACCAAGGGCAGGGCCCTGTGTAACTGCACACGTGGGCTGCGTGTGAAGCTGGCCCTCAGCGCATCCATCCAACCTCTGACCTTCCCCAGAAAATCAGTTCCACTACGACTATTCAGGAACTTTGTCAAAATAAAATCCAGGGACAATTGTGGACACAGGAGAACATTTTTCCTAGCACTTCAAGGGAACCAGGCTTTCAGAAGTAGTGGCCCATCCTATAGAAGAACAGGGATTTATAGCTCAGATGTTGTGGCAGATATTTATAGCTCAGATATGACCGTTGACAATTCAGATTGGATAAGAACAGAATGTTCCTGTCTTTTGGTAAGGAAAACAGGATGTTCTTGTTTTTGTGGCTTATCTCGGGAGGCAAAGCTTTTAGGATTTCCTGTTAGTCAAGGCTTTTAGGAGGTTCCTGTTATTCATGGTTTATCTTGGAATGCAAGGTCATTAGGAATGGAAGTCTTTTCTGGTGCATGGTAAGTGATATGTGGCTGGGGGTAGGCTAAGGGCAAGATGTCATTTTCCCTTTCCCACCTCTTTATTTGCTGTGCCCATTTTACTAGTTTCCTCCAGCTCGGAACCTCCTCCATTTCCTACCCTGGGTACTGGGTAAAGAAAACTTTATTACAAGTTTGCTCCTCTGCATAGATTATATAATAGCAATATTACTTTCCTTAAATCATGCTATTCATTCCTAGTGTGTGTGTATAAAAATATATAATAAGTATATATGTATATACAAAGATTAAGTATATCTCATGCCATATATATGTAAATATGCATATATATATATAGATAGGGAATCTTGGGTTGATAATAATGTGTGCACACAAGTAGATGGCAGTAAATTGTTGTTCAAATCATCTTTACATAGCATATCTGAAAATATAACAAGAGGCTATGAATCAGGTTCTTAAGCCATACTGCTTATATTTGGATTCTAAATAGCAATTGCTCTTCTAATATTAATTTTCAATTCAGTATAACATATACATCATCTATTACTAACCCCAAATCATTTCACTTGGGTATTGTTAAGGTGTCCAGACTAGGCCCCAGAAGGAGTTGCTTATGCTAAGCCCCACATCCACAAACCAGAACTTGTTTCTTTTTCTTTTCTTTTCTTTCTTTTTTTTTAAATAAAAGATTGGCCCTGAGCTAACATCTGTTGCCAATCTTCTTTTATTTTTTTTCTTCTTCTCTCCAAAGCCCCACAGTACATAGCTGTATATTCTATTGTGGGTCCTTCTAGTTCTGCTACGTGTGATGCCGCCTCAGCATGGCTTGATGAGCGCTGCTAGGGCTGGCCCCAGCTAAGTTTCTATGCTTGGCTGTCCCAGAAAAGGAAGGCCCAGGCCAACCCATCAGCAATTGTCTGCTTAGCACAAGTTACCTGACCCGGCTCCATCTCTAAGACTTCCCTTTGCTCCATGTAAGGGAAGTAACCCTACTTTAACCAATCAGCAGATACCCCGTATGACTCTCTTGTTCCTGCTAGCTTTGGTCTATAAACAGTTCTTTCCTTGTACAGCTCTTTGGAGTTCCTTTCTCTCTGCCAGATTGAATGCTACCCCCTTCATGAATTGATGAATAAAAGCCTGCTAGATCAGTAAGTTGTCTGTGGAAATTTTTCAGCATCAATGACAATTGTGAACATTTATTGAGTGGTTAGAATTAATGCATTGCACACAGTATGTATTTTATAAGTCCCAACTCATTTAATCCTCAAAGCAACCCTGATTGGTAGGTATTTTTACTATTATCGTACCCATTTTCCAGGTGAGAAAATTGAGGCCCATAGAGATTAAGAAACATGCCCAAGTCTGCGTGGCTAGTCAGTGGTAGGGCTGGGATTTGAAACCAAGCAATTAGGCTGCAGAGCTGTGTTCTTAAGCAATGCTATGTTGCTGCCCCTACAACTTTAAAATGAAAACTTTTGACAGTTCTTCATAATTATAAAATATAGTTATCAGAGATTTAGAGCTAAAGGATATCTTAGCTATAATTTATTCCAACATCCTAATTTTACAGTTTGGGAAACGATGTTTCAGAAAAGTTGACTGAGTTCTCAAGATTTCTGAGCAGACGAATGGCAAAGATGGGACTAGAACTTAGGTTCGACCATTCCTGTCCTAACAATCTTTAGGTTCTAACTCTGAAGAGGGCTGAAGACAAACAGAACAAAGATAAGCTAGATGAGCCACTATTTTATTTTATTTTATTTTATTTATTTATTTTTTGTTTGTTTGTTTGTTTTTTTTCCTTTTTCCCCCTAAAGCCCCCCGGTACATAGTTGTATATTCTTCGTTGTGGGTCCTTCTAGTTGTGGCATGTGGGACGCTGCCTCAGCGTGGCTTGATGAGCAGTGCCGTGTCCGTGCCCAGGATTCGAACCAACGAAACACTGGGCCGCCTGCAGCGGAGCGTGCGAACTTAACCACTCGGCCACGGGGTCAGCCCCGAGCCACTATTTTGTTATCCTACCATGTGCAGGTTATTTCCAAGTAGGAGTGTCCTTAATTCATGCCAATGTGAATATAAAGTGTGTCTGTTTATATCTTATATTATGTCTACTCCAAATTGGGACCTATGCTCATGAATTCTTATGCATTGTTAAAATTTTCCATTGACTGGACCTTTGATTTAATTTGTTTCTAGGCTATAGACCTGTGTCTTTCAAATTCTCAGGAGTTTGAGGCGGATGAGGTATGACTCAGGATCCAAGCAGGAAACAGCCAGGCAAAGTCAAACAGAGGCTGTTTACAAAGGTGTGGGCAGAGTTAAGGGAAAACAGGGGTAAGGGTGGTTCCATACGCCAAGGCTAGCAATAGCAGGAAGCCTTTACCTCTCCCAGTCCTGAAAGGGCAAGGGGAGGGAGCAGTTACCAAGACCTGGAGAGAGCGGCCACAGGCGTGGCCAACTAAGAGGAGCTATGGCCTTGGGTCAGTAAAGGGACATAGCCAGCCTGTGGCAACCCAGCCAGGAGGGAGCTGGGAGAATACATACTCTAACCTCGTTCTCCATCCCCCTTTTGATCTCCTGCTGGTGCCTCTCATGACTTCAATCCAACCAGATGTTCGATGTCAAAGGATCCCAGTTTTTGCAGTCTACAGAGGTCAGCCTGTTAGAGCCCAGAGTAGAGAAGGCTAGAGTGGAAAATATCCAATTCATAGACCATGGGTTTTTAGATAAAGTAATTAAATGTCACAAACATTTTGAAAATTAATAAGAAGAATAGCTTAGTCTTAACCAAAATATTAATTACTATAGTTTCCTAACAATGACAGGGATGGCAATTGTGCTCTTTCATCAGGATGCTGAGAGCTCATGCAGTGACAGCTTAAGCCCATCTTTTTCCAGTTAGCTTCACTTGTTATTTTTATTTTTACAAAGTTATATGATTCCCAATTCACATTTATTAATCATTTGCAATGGAATCAAATGCCTGGTATTTCTGTCAGATTAATCAGACTTTAAAAATCCATTAATTACATTCATTCAAACAAATATTTAATATCTACTATGTGCCAGGCAGGATATACCAGTAAATAAACATGTCCTCTTGGAGTTTATGCGTTAGTATAACAGATAGAAAACAAGCACACAAACAAAACAGTGTGTGGGGATAAGGACCATAAAGAAGATGGGGGGGAGGACGGGAAGAGAAGGGGAGAGAGGGCATTACTTTCGCTGGGTGGTCAGGGAAGCCATCTTTGAGGCGGTGACATTTTTCCTGAGACCTGTTAAAAGATAAACTGAGGGGGGCTGGCCCCGTGGCCGAGTGGTTAAGTTCGCGCGCTCTGCTGCAGGCAGCCCAGTGTTTCGTTGGTTCGAATCCTGGGCGCGGACATGGCACTGCTCGTCAGACCATGCTGAGGCAGCGTCCCACATGCCACAACTAGAAGAACCCACAATGAAGAATACACAACTGTGTACCGGGGGGCTTTGGGGAGAAAAAGGAAAAAATAAAATCTTTAAAAAAAAAAAAAAAAAAGATAAACTGAGGCATATTAAAAATTTTAAGAGTTTATTTCTAATCATTTGGAATCGGGGAGCACCAAACCGGAAGTAGTTAGGAGCGCTCTGCCAACAGGATTCAGGGGAAAGACTAATATAGAGTGTGGAAGCAAAGAAAGGGAATTATCTGATTGACTATAGCTTAAAGCCTAGTTGGCTGTTTGTGATTGCTCATCCTTAGCGTTTTGATATCGTAGCCTTGAGGAATGTACAGGCTTAGATTTTGGTTTGCTTAGGTAGGTTGCTATGGCATTAGAGCCACTTCAGTCTAACGGCCTCTTTGTTTAATTAATTTAACATGCCTGAAGCATAAAAAGGAGCTAAGCATGAAGAGATCTGGGGACAGAGGGAAGAGGAAGACTCGGAAGCCAAAAATATGCTTGGTAATGTTTGAAGGACTGCAGGAGGTCAGTGTGGTTGAGTGGAGGGAAGTGATGAGTAAACAAAAAGCAATAGGATATATTGGAGTATTATGAGGAAGCCACTTGGTTTAAAACTATTTTGGCCTGACCTTGTTTTTCCAGAAAGGCCTGACATGGCCTGTTGAGCATGCATTGTACATCTGCTTTAAACATTTACAATGTCCCAATGCCAAGAATGATGCCCTTACCAATAGGGATGTTGCCTCCCCCCATATTGGCATTTCTTTAAGGATAAACATTTCTTCCCAGAAACATGGAATTACTGACTTGCTTTAACTCATCTCATGACCACTGGCCTGCTGACCTCTGCTTACCGTGCTCACCTTGTGACCACTAACCTGCTGTGCTCGCAAAGCATCTCATGACTGTTGTAAAAGAGACATTCCTGTCATATGTGATGTATGTTCTTTGTTGCAAGATGGTATATAACCACCCTGTACACTCTACTTCTTCTGAGTGCTTCCTTCCTTAGGGAAGCAAGCTCCTGGGCTATAATCCTCAGACCTGGCTCATATAATAAACTCACCCCAATTTTGATTTTTAGATTGATTATGGATTGTTTATGTCAACAGAGGAAGAGTAGGAGGTAAGATTGGAAAGGCCAGAGGCCAGATCAGGTAAAACCTTGATGACCAAAGGACTGAATGTGAATGTTATTCAAAATGAAATGGAAAACATTGAAGGTTTAAAGAAGGGGATTGATACAACTTGGGCTGCAGTGTGAAGAAATGGAGGGGGCTGTGGGGAGTGAATCACAGGATGTCCTGAATAGAGCTGAGCCTGGTGATGGCTTCCCCAAAAGCTGTACCTCTCCTTAGCCCCCACCTAGCATCCTCAGCTGCCTCACAAACAGGTGGAAGATGCTCTCCAGGGAAAGAAGAGCGGTAGTGGTGGTGAATAGCATGCACATCTACAGGACCTCTGTGCCTGGGCTCTGCAGCCTTCAATCCTGGGTTGCTGTCATGGCACTGATAGCACTTGGAATCTCTGCATCATAGACTCCTAAATTTCAGAACTGTAGCAGAGGAAGAATTATTCCTCTACCCTCTAAGTCCTTCTGTCTGGTCTAAGAATTAAATTGACATGAGACAGAATAACAGGAGAAAATCAAACAAAGTTTAATAACATATATACATGGGAGAAACCCAGGAAATCTGAGTAACACACCAAAAGTGGCCAAAGCCACCACTTTAAAGATTTTATTTTTCCTGTTTCTCCCCAAAACCCCCTGGTACATAGTTGCATATTTTAGTTGTGGGTCCTTCTAGTTGTGGCATGTGGGATGCCCCCTCATCATGGCTTGATGAGTGGTGCCATGTCAGCGCCCAGGATCCGAACCAGTGAAATCCGGGGTCACCGAAGCAGAGTGCGCAAACTTAACCACTCGGCCCTGGGGCTGGCCCCAAGCCACCACTTTAAATACCATCTTCAGCTAAAGACAAAGGAGGATGTTGGGGGTAGGGGTTTTGGACTTCAAAGGGGAGCAAGGCAATTTACATGGAGATGGGAAAGCAAATGTTTGATGAACAAATGGACTCTGACACTTGGGTCACCATGGTAATGGGTGGGGTGCTCAAGTTTTCAGAAACTGAGAGTCAACCCCTTGTCCAGTTCAGGCCAGTTTTGAACACCAACTCATCAAGTTGGCCTGTGGGGATGATCAATAAATGACCCTTTGACGTCAAGGAGCTAAAAACTTTGCCCTCAGAACATGGGAACACTCCATTTTGTGAACATGCATCCTCTGAAGATCAATGAAGCTGGACTACGCTTGTGCAGATCATCAATTACGTCACTTCTCCTTACCTGCAATCATCTATCCCCACACTTCAGACCACCTTACCCCCTACCCCATAAATATCCCTGAGTCCCCATTTTTAGGGAGGCAGATCTGAGATGGGTTCTCCCATCTCCTCGCTTGACTGCCTTGTGATTGAAACCCTTTCTCTGCTGCACCCTCGTCATTTCAGTGATTGGCTTTTGGTGTGATGCGCAAAAATGAACCTGGTTTGGTAAGAGTATTAACTCCTTCCTGGAACAGGCTTTCTATCTTAAATTCTTTTAGGCAGTTAAGGGGAACATCAAAGTTTCTTTCAGAGTCTTTTCTTTTTTTAAAAATAATCAAGCCAAGGAGACACATTTTAGGGTGGCAAATTCTGATCTCCCCCAGAACTGTGGAGCCTGCATGTGGCTAAGAGCTTGGGCTCTGATCTCAGAGTCCGAACCCCTATTTTTGTGTAAGATGAGTGTGATGTTGTGATTTATAATAATAACTATATATTTGATGGTCCTGTTTCTGGTACTGAGCTCCTAAAACCCTTGGAACTTCCTAAGAGCAACGGAGCATCTTTTGTTATAGTATTAGGTCTATTGTCCTCAGTTCCTGAAATAGCTCCAGAACCTTCAAGGTTAAAGGAGTTATTATTCATAACAAGCCCCTTTCAACCACACCTGAGTTTATGTTAATTGAGGTGACTTTTGGAAAGCCCCTAAGGATGGGGGCTGGTTGCCAGGGGAACCAACCATGTGATTAGAAGGTTGGAACTTTCAACCACCCGCCCCCTCCCTGTTCTAGGGAGGAAGGAAGGACTGGAAGTTGAATCAATCACCAAAGGCCAATGATTTAATCAATCATGCCTATGTAATGAAGCCTCCATAAAAACTTAAAAACACAGGGTTTGGAGAGCTTCAGGGTTAGTTAACACGCGGCGATCTGGGGAGGCTGGTGCACCCAGAAAGAGCATGGAAGTTCTGTGCTCCTTCCCCAAAAATTGCCCACTGCATTTCTTCCATCTATCTGTTCCCGAGTTATTTTCTTTTATAATAACCTGGTAATCTAGTAAGTAAAATGTTTTCCTGAGTTCTGTGAGCTGCTCTAGCAATAAATTGAACCCCAGGAGGGGCTCATGGAAACCTCTAATTTGTAGCCTGTAGCTCAGAAGCCCAGGTAACAACCTGGACTTGTGATTGACATCCGAGTGTGGAGGGGGAGGACTTAAGTGTGAACCCTTAATCTGTGGGATCTGATGCTATCTCCAGGTAGATAGTGTCAGAAATAGTTAAATTGAAGGACACCCAGCTGGTGTCACTGAATGGCTTGATGTGTGGAAAACTCAGAAGTGAAGTCGTGGCCTATTGAGAGTAGAGAAGAAACACGGAAGTGAGTTTTCCTTAGACTGAGTCACGTCACTCCTTGGTAATTCAATTTCTTCACTTGTAAAATGAGGATAGCAATACAGTACTTTATCAAAAACCCATGGGGACAGATATGTCTCAGAATTCAAAAATTTCAGGATTTTAGGGGCCGGCCCTGTGGCCAAGTGGTTGGGTTCGCGTGCTCCACTTTGTCGGCCCAGGGTTTCACCGGTTCAGATCCTGCACACGGACATGGCACTGTTCGTCTAGCCATCCTGAGGTGGCGTCCCACATGCCACAACTAGAGGGACCCACAACTAAAAATATACAACTACGTCCCAGGGGGCTTTGGGGAGAAAAAGGAAAAATAAAATCTTTAAAAAAAATAATTTCAGGATTTTAGAAAGCTCTCATGGTATATATGGCAGATATCATGAGACATCCCCACGGGGCTCTAGGACATAATCAAACAGTAATATTTCTACATTGAAAGGTATTATGGTGGACACACTGTTAAGATGGCCCCACCATCCCCACCTCCTGGTATTCACTCCCTTATGTGATCCTGTCCCTCCAAGCGTGGGCAGGACCTGCAACTTGCTTCTAACTGGACAAATACAGCAAAGATAGTAGGATGTATGTGATTGGATGTATGTGATTCTGTGCTTCTCTTATATAAGATTTAGTATCCACCTTGCTGGGGTCTCAATCTCTTCCCCCCCTCCCCCTCTGCCCCTTGCTGGCTTTGAGGAAGCAAATGGCCATGGTAGTGGACCCCACACGGCAAGGAATGTGGGCAGCCTCTAAGAGTTGAGGGCAGCTTTTGGCTGAGAGGAGGCAAAAAATACAAAAGAACAAACAAAAAACCAACCCCCCCAAAATAAACTGAAGCCCTCGGTCCTACCCCCTCCAGAAACTGAATTCTGCCAATTACATGAGTGAGCTTGGAAGTGGATCCTTCCTTATTTGAACCCAGATGAGACCGCAGCCCTAGCTGACACCTTGATTGAAGCCCTGTGAGACCCAACGCGGAGGACCCAGCTTGTACTCCTGACCAACATATACGTGGAGATATTAAATGTGTGTTGATTTAAGTCACTACGTTTGTAGTAATGTTACACTGCAGTAGAAAACTAATAAAGGCATGAATATTCACGCCTTTTTATTCCCGATTTTTAAAATTTATAAGTAAAAAATTATAAATAACTTAGCCTCACATCTGTTCAGGACAAATTTTGCCACCAAAAGAGTTTAGGCAGCAAATATAGGGAAAGTCTATTGGTTTCCAGAGTTTTTTGGGCTCCCAAATTACAGATGAGGGATTGGGGGTTTGTAGCATATAACTATAGGGTTGCCAGGGGATGGAAAAAGATACTACGTGTAAAGAGCTTGGAAGAGCATGTAGCACATAGCAACTACTCCATAAATACTGGCCATTATTCTGATTAGAATCAGAGCTCCCCAGGCAGGTCAGCCTGTCTGCTCTGTTATTCCTTGCAAGTCACTTGTGTTTTCAGTTTCTCCATCTCTTAATAGGAGGGCCTCTCAGAGAAACCCAGAAAGGGGGTTGGGTGAATAACTCCTATTTATAGAGCCCTTGTTCTAGAGAGGCTTGGGCTAGGTGTTCAGTGGGCTGCAATGTGAATTGCTCCTGAGCAAAAAGGCATATGGTCTGCTTGTGGCCTTACTGCTGAAGTGGTACAAAACCCTGAGGAAATGGTTTCTTCTTGCTAAGCCTCAATTTCTCCATCTGTCAAATGGGGCTAGCTGGTCCCTCCCACCTAAATATGTGAGAGGAGAGGTATGACAAGGTATACTCACTCTGGACTGAGGGATTATTTTTGTTTTTAATATCATTTGAGGGGAAGAACATATGCACAGGTTTGCCTGGCCTCTCATATACCCAAAGGAAATGCTCCCAACCTTAATACTAACCCCCACCTCTACTTCTGCTCAGAGCACAGAGGAGTGGCTCCTTGTTTCTCGCCTCATCTTCTGAGCAATTGGAGTGGGGACAGCAGGTGTCCACCTGACCAGACCACCATGCCGCATGGCCGCAAGCCCAGCTGGGCTAGGGCAGTGTGGTGTCGTGCCAAGAGCCCAAAGAAACAACCCGGAGACTGAGAACGAGACACATGGGTTTATTGGGAGTGACTTACAGGGAGAGTGTCCAGTGGCAGCCGGCTGTACAGAAGTGTGCGCATGCCCACAACCGCCCCCTAGGAGAAGCTTGCTTAAGTAGGCAGAGGAACAAAGGCTGCATGCTTGCCAAAGGGCTGTCCTTGGTACGACCAGCGTTCCCAGGAACAGTAGCTCACATGGAGGGGTCTGTGTCCCTGTAAGACGTGATGTTCTTCACATGGGATAAGGGAGGATGCGGGCTGGCCAGACCCAGATTGTTACAAATCCCAGTAGCTGGGTGGCCTGCCCAGAAGGACACATGGTTGCAATGGGCCTGGGGGTTTCTGCTGAGCAAGCAAGGCCCAGGCCCTATACATACCCACCTCTGTGTCCCCCATTTCTTGCACAGTAATGATCTGTGGGCGTCAGGTGACCTCCCTAGAGATGCCAATGTTTTCCTTGAGTCTTGTCAAGAAGTAGTTGTTGGTCTTTGGCAATCTGGGGACCAGCATTCCAGGTATAAAGAGGAGCAAACACACTGCTTATGGGTATGGGGTTTCTTTTCAGGCTGATGAAAATGTTCTAAAATTGATTGTGGGGGTGGTTGCACAACTCTGTGAATATACTAAAATCTGTTAAATTATATACTTTAAACAGGTGAACTGTATGGCGTATGAAGGATACCTCAATGCTGTTATTTAAGAAAAGAGCAGTAAATGCAAACGCCTTGAGACTAGACGAACTCAGTACGAATCATCGGAATTGCTTGATTCACTGGGTCAGATCCAGTGGCGAATTCTCAGCAGATCTTAGCCACAGTTCATCTATTAACAACGGGGATGGAACTCAATTTCAGAAAGTCCAGTAAAAGATGGAGAAATACCCTATATTTTTAGATGCGATGTTCCCTGTTGGTGTTTCTTTCTCAGGAATCCCCAGTTTTCATAGGTTTCTAGCTACTCAGCACGTATGGCCTCCATCAGACCTGCAGCCAGTGGTAGGTAGGCCCTTGTCTCATGTGAACGGTTTCTTCTATGGTTTACATAATTCTCCTTACACATGGCATCTGGTCTATTACTTAAACTGATATTTTTCCATTGGATACAAGCTTTAACAATAGATATTACCCAAGTTAGTTTCTGTCTTCTTCTTTTGTGGTTGAGATTATTTTGGCTGTTTTGGGTTTTTTCCTCATCTTACATAACTGCAAGAAAGCATTTTATGAGAGCTAGCCTTAAGAACTCTGCAGCTGGGCCTTCCTGACTTCCTGCAGGAGTGCTGGGGTGCAAGTGAGCATTTGCTAAGAGCTGGCACTTGTCCAAAGCTGTGCAAGAGAGGGAAGCTCAGTCTATCTCACACACATAACTGAGGAACAAAAAGAAGGCCAGTGTTGCTGCAGCTTAGGGAGGAAGGAGATAAGGCCAAAGAGGTAGGCTATGGGGCCTTGAGCATCATGAAAGTTTAGATTTTACAGCTAAGCGCAAGAGGGAGCCACTAGAAGTCTTTAAACAAAGACATGACAAGATCTGACAGGCATTTTTAACAGATCAATTTGGAGCCATAAATTTGGGGGAAATACTTGCAATACAAATAACTGAAAAAGACTAGCGTCTGGACTATAAAAAGTACTCTTACAAATCAATATGATAAGACAAAAAACACAGTCAAAAAATTAGCCAAATATTTGAGTAGGCAGTTCCCCAAAAGAAGAAATCCAGATGGTCAATAAACATATCCAAAATGTTCAGTCTCAGGGCTGGCCTCATGGTGTAGTGATCAAGTTCAGCACACTCCACTTCGGCTGCCCGGGTTTGCGGGTTTGGATCCAGGGCATGGACCTATAGCACTCGTCAGCCATGCTGAGGCAGTGACCCACATATAAAGTGGAGGAAGATTGGCACAGATGTTAGCTCAGGGTTAATCTTCCTCAGCAAAAAAGAAAAAGTTCAGTCTCATTAATCAACCAGGGAAATACATGTTAAAACCACAATAAAATACATGTGTAAGCCACCAGATTGGGAAAAGTGGGAAAAAAAATCTGACATTACCAATGAACTTTGACAATACCAATGCAAACTCATCCTCTGGTGGTCAGAGTGTTAAGTTGATATAACCGTTTTGAAAAATTGAGGATGCACACTTTCATGTTTGTTAAACAGTCCAATATCTATATTCTCCTAGATATAAATCTTAGAGAAATTCTTGTGTGTAGGTACCAAGAGGCGTGTATCAGAATGTTCATTCTACCACTAGTAATAAACTGAAAACATCCCAAAGTCCATAAATAGCATTATCTATGGTATTAATTATGGCATGTTATATTATGAAATTTTATACAGAACTACAGCTATATCCGTCAGGATGGATGAAGCTCATGGGCATAATATTGAACCAAAAGAAGCAAGTCATAAAAGAATATATACAGTGGGATTCCATTTATATACTTTCAAGATTGATAAAACTAAACTATACTGTTTAGGCCTGCATAGAGGTGGTAAAACTGAAGTTAAGCAAGAGAATGATTGAAAAAAAAAAAGATTGTGGTTATCTCAACAGGAAGGGAGAAGATGTGAGCAGGAAGCAGCCCTCTGAGGTACAGGAAGTGTTCCATTTCTGTGAAACACAAAAGTTTTAGATTTTTATGAAGTTCAATTTATCCATTTTTTTTCTTTGGTTGCTCGTGCATTTGGTGTCATATTTAAGAAATGCTTGCTAGAAGACAGCCCTGTGGCATAGGGATTAACTCTACTTCAGTGGCCTGCATTCTCAGATTCAGATCCCAGGTGTGGACGTACACCACTTGTCAGCCATGCTGTGGTAGCGACCTACATACGAAAAAGAGGAAGATGGGCACAGATGTTAGCTCAGAGCTAATCTTTCTCAAGCAAAAAAAGAGGAAGACTGGCAACAGATGTTAGCTTGGGGTGAATCTTCCTCAAGCAAAAACAGAGGAAGACTGGCAACAGATGTTAGCTCAGGGAGAATCTTCCTCAAGCCAAATAAATAAATAAATACTTGCTAAATCCATGGACACAAAGATTTATCCCTATATTTTCTTCAAATAAAATTAGTTTTAGCTCTTACATTCAGATCTTTGGTCCATTTTGAGTTAATTTTTGTATATAATGTGAGGTAGAGGGTCCAACACCATTCTTTTGCATATAGCATTCCATTTCTAAATTTGTATGTAGATACACGGATATTTACTTTATAATATATCGTCTATACTCTTCTGTATGTGAAATGTATTTCATAGATTTAGAAGTACAAATAGGAAACGATCACTTTGAACACTGTGTGGAGTACCCTGTCTGTGGAGAATGAGTTGTAGTGAAACAAGAGACAAACCAGGAGCACCAGCTGGAATGTCTCCTGGGTTTTTGGCTGAAGCATCAGGGTGAACGGTGGTGCCGTTTACTGAGACGGCAGTAAATGCAGAAGGAGCAAGGTTTTGTGGGGGAGAAACAAAATTATCTTCAGGATATGTTAAATTTGAGTAGCTTTTTCAACATCCAAGTGGAGAAGTCACAAAGGCAATGGATTTATGAATCTGGAGTTTATGGAGGGAAGCAGACTAAAGGTATACATTTGGGAAGCTGTAGCATATAGTTGTTATGAAGCCATGGGACTGGTTGAGATAACAGAGAGAAAGAGTGTAGACAAAGAAGAGAAGAGTATCAAGGACCCGCTCTAGAGTATGCTAATATTTATAAGACAGGCAAAGCTGTAGGTTCTAGAAGAGAGACTGAGAAGGAGCAGCCAGTGATGAAGAAGGGAAATACGAGTGTGGTTTCAGGATAGCTTAGGGAAAAAAACGTTTCAAAGAGAAAGGAATAATCAAACACTGCTAAAAGATCAACTATGATTTGGACAGAAAACAAATTATGCTATTCGACAAGATGAAGATGTTGGCAAATTTGTTAAGAGATGTTTTGTAGGTGAAGCAGGTAAAAGCTTTACATGACACACTGGGGAGTTGAACATTCAATGGCCACCACTTGGTTTATTCACATTTTTTTTTACAGTTGCCTTCAAATAAGATCAGGGCATATTAGTGAACACTCATTCTTCTTATAAAACAATGCATCTATTGGCTTTAAAGTACACCCTTCATTGTTACATGTATTTACCTGGTGTACCATCAGAACTGAATCCACATACCTTTTTTGTAGGGTTTCTTTTGCCCAGCAATAACCTATGTACCCTATAGCAACCAAGTGTCTCCCCGGCCTCCCTCAAGGTGTGATGCCAACCATCTGTTATTTCAATAACCCAGGGCTTGGCCAACCTGCATCTGCTTATCTCAAAGAACATCACATCCTGAAGGAACACAGAGCCCTTCCATGTGAGCTACTGGTCCTGGGAATGTTGATCATGCAAGGACAGTCCCTCTTGGCTAGCACGTAGCCTTTGTTCCCCTGCCTACTTAAGCAACCCTCTCTGTTCATGGTAGCGGTGCACGACTCTGTCCAGCTGGCCGCTCCTGGATTCCCTGTGTGTAAGTTCCCAATAAACGCTTGTGTCTCGTACGCCGCCTCTGGGTCTTGTCTTCCATCTCACCAGCGACTTCCCATCACAACTTGCACTGCTAGGCTTGCGGTCAGACGCCTTTCCAGCCTATGTTATGACTCACAAAATAGTGATTATCTAAATAAAAAATTTCTATTTTCCGGAAGTATTGGATTTTACCAATGAGCAGAACAAAAAGTCCTGTGGTACTTCTCGTTCATATACCACATATGTCAAGACCTGATCCATTTTCTGCACATTAGTAACTAGCGGCTTCATCCACCTCTAAACAGAATAATTGCTAGCATACACACAGGAGAGTAATTCCTCTTTCACATTGAATGCTGTTGACATTACATAACACCAAACAAGTTGACGATAGAATTTTGCCAGTAGCTTATCTTGCTTTCTCTCTGAGCATATTTCAATGACTTTGCAGCTGGTTTTTACAAACCTCTTGACAACAATGAGAACTACCTGTTTTAGCACCGAAGCAGTGCAACTTTGAATGAAGTATCCGTATTTTGGACCTGTTTCTGACTGTAGCAGAAACAATTCTTTAATTTTGTACCATTCTGTTTGTTTTAGTAATGAAAAATTTAGTTGGGTTACCAGAGGTCACAGGTTTTTGTTAGAAATTGAAATGAAAGTGTCATTAACTTCATGCCAAAACTTGACAAAGTTTCTTAAAAGATAACACAGGGAGAAAAAACTGGCTGGATGGCTAATTTTCAGATATCCACTCTCACACTTCTATTAATATTTTTCTTTTTCGTTTGTTTCTGTGAAATTATCACATTTGCCTCTTCACTTATCTAAAAATGGCAATCTTGTTCACTTTTTACATTTACAACATTCTGAATGTTAATACTTACATTACTATTTTCATCAAAATGCTTTTGCTCTAGAAAAATACTTTCAAAGTCCTTGATAACTTTTTTTTTTAAACATTGGAGATATAAGACCACACAATAGAAACCACAATAAAAATTAAAGTGTTGTGAAAATATTTTAAACCAAGATGAGCTGCACCTGGTAATAGAATGTTAGTGGAGACACACTGCCAAACAGTTTTTAAAGTGCATGTGGTATCTTCAAAAACAAAATTATCACAAAGAATGCAGTGAGAGTTAAGATTTGAAGAGGGTAATATAAGATTAGCATTTTTTCTTTTTGGGGGTAATCACCCAAAAATAACAAGGAGAATGAGAAGAAGAAACTATGAGAGAAATCCCTAAATTACAAAATATGTGGAAGGGTTGAGTCTGGGAGGATGTTAAGAGTCCAGATTTTAGAAACATCTCATTTGATTTAGAATTTGGGGTGGATTTGGGTCAAGGTTAGGGTTAAGTAGCAAAATATACTACTTGAAGTTTAAAGACATAACGTAAATCTCTTGTGTAGAGCCTAAATCTTTTGTTTCAAAGGCAGGAATGAGATTCACAGGCTGGCTGCCGGAGCTTCCCTGGACCCATATGGTTCCAAGAAGCAGAGAAAGTGCAACAACATGGGTATCACATGGACAAGCTGTATTTGCAGGAAACAGTCTGTATCTGTTACAGTGTGGAAGAAGAGAGACTTGGCATTGTGAATATCCTTGTAACGGCCAATCTCCTTTGGGTGGGTAGAAGTCAAGGTCAAACTAACTCACAAACAAAATACTGGGTCATAAGCCAAATTCCTGCTGGCTCAGAAAACAGTGGAGAGCCAGAGTAACAGGAAGCTGCTTGGATGGGCAGGAAGCCAGAAAGTAGAGTGTTGGCCTGAGGAAGTATTCCTATAGCAACCCAATTGTTGTGGGTACCAAACCTTGGAAAAGCAGCCACGTGAACAAGCTGAAACTGGGACACTAAACCAAAAACCCAAGGAGGACTGAAGTGGTCTTGGTTACTGACAGAAATAGACACAAACTTGGGCAAAGAGTTCTCCAAGCTTGGTTCAGAGGACTCCCACAAATTATGATCAAGCAAGGAACTGACAAAAAAGATGATCAAACACACAAGAAGGCAATAACCATGAGTGAGAGTCAGCAGAAACAAGAAACAACAGGTTTAGATTACCCAAAGATTTCAAGTAGTGGAATTATAATGACATACATACAACATAAAACAGCTATGTGTGAAGTGTTTAAATAAAGCATGCAATTAAAAAGTGAACATTCAACTAGAAACACTCAAGAATGAACAGAAACATTTTGGTTCCTTCCAAAAGAAATCAGAAATAAAAAATATAATTGTTGGCAGCAGGAAAAAAATCTCGAGTGATGAACCAGATTAGACAATTCAAGTGAGAATTTGTAAACCAGTAGATATATCTGAAGAACTGATCAGACCAGAAAAGAAAAGACCAGACCAGAAAAGAAAAGAAGGAAATGAAAAAGGGTTAAAAAATATGGATATAATGAGAAGATCTAACAATTTGATAGAGTTCCAAGTAGAAAGAATAATGAGAAAGAAGGAAAGGCAATATATAAAGAGATAGTGGCTGTGCGTTTGCCAGAACTAATGAAAAACATAAATCCAGATATTGAAAGCAAAGAAGAAAAAAATAATGGAACAGGAAAAAGATTAAAATATGATTCAAGAAAAAATTGCAGAAATAAAAGGAGACTTGAGTCTGAAAATGTAAAAGGATATATATATATATATTTTTAAATGGTCCCACATGGTCAACATCAATATGTCCTCACAAAATTATTAGATTTCAAAAATAAAGCATCCTTGGAAAGTCAAAGAAAAATTACTTTGTGAGTCTGAATAAAGGGAACCTTGGTTAAAATGGAGTCAGGAGGCCAGAAGGGGGAGCTCTCATGCACTATCAGTCACTATCAATCAATGTCAATTACAGGAAGAATTGTCAATTACAGACCCCAACAGGAAGAGATGTACATTCCATCCCCAATGAGAAATCAACTACTCCAGCAACTCAGCCAATGAGAAGCTATCACCATCCTGAACTCTCACTTTCTATCAGTGTTCAGAACAACCCCTCCCAACTTCCTCCTTTTTCTCTATAAAATAACATTCCTCTCCTTTGCTTACTGGACTTGCCTATGGATTTTGTTATTGTTTGCTTGTCCTGAATTGCAATTCCTCTCCTATTCCCAAATAAACCCATTTTGCTGGTAAAATAACTGGCTGCTTCATTTCTTTTTTTAGAATGACAATTTATAGTGAGGAAAACTGAGGCTGACTTCAGATTTCTCCACAACGTTCATTCCTAGAAGACACTGTAGACAGAGCAATACAGACAAAATCCTCAAAGAAAGAGGTGTGACCAAGGATTTTATACCCAAACTGTTGCTTAAGTATAAAGGCAAAGAGTTTCGAAAACACAAGATCTTAGACACGGTGTTTCCATTAACTCATTTGAAACATCTGCCAGTGGACAACTTTTATCAAACGAGAGAGAAAGCATAAGTTAGATAGCAGCAATAAGGACTTAAGGATAAGTCTCAAAGAACGTGAGGATTATTGTTATTAAACAGAAAAATAAACATGAAGAAAGACAATATAATTAATTAACATTGGGAAGTTGTGGAGAGAGGGGAGGTAGAAGGAAGAGGAAAGCTACTAATTTAATTATTGTTCAGAATAGGGCTTTTATAATACTGTCTAAAGAAAGAGAAGATTAGACATTAAACAAAAATACAGACATTTGTAATCATCAGAAGAAATGCACATGTAACCCAGCAAAATCACACATAGGAAAGTATTTTTTAACCTTGAAAACATGAAGTACACAAAGTAACACAAAGTAACATGACATAATCATGACTAAACATATCTCTCATATCAATAATTGTAAACCATTGTAGTAATTGTAAATGAGTTAAACTCATCCAGTAAAAGGGGAAAAGTCATATTGGACACAAAACAAAAATAGTTCTACACCATAAAAAAAGAAAAATCTAAAACTAAGAGATTCAGAAGATAGAAAATGAAAAGAAAAAAATGATAAGTGAACGGGTAAACCAGACTAGGCTAATCCAAACAAGAGTAGTCATGATCTTAATTTCAAATATGACTGAATTCAGGACAAAAAGCATTAAATAAGACAAAGAAGGGCACTTGATATACTAAAGTGTGCAATTCAGAAATAACAGCTATGAATATCTATGCACAAATAACATAGCCTCCATAGAAGCAGAGCCCTTAAAGCAAAAGTTAAGGTACACAGAAGTAGACAGAAGGACATTAGGGCAGAATATTTTAATTCACCCCCACAGTCCATAACAAAGTGTGTGTGCGCACGCACACACACACACACACACAGAGGATATAATGGGCTTAAATAACTTAATTAATAAGGTAGAGCTAATTGATATATGTCAAATTCTGTGATTCTGAAAACAGAGAATATACCTCCAATTTATTTTCCCAATTAAAAAGGAAACCTTAATAATTTCCAAAAAGATAAAACATTACAAGTTTCTCTAGTAGCAATGCAATAAAACAGGAAGGCAATAGCATAGCAAGGAAGTAAAAGCCCCTACCCACTTGGCAATAAAATACCTTGGATTAAACAGCTCTTGGGCCTAAGAGAAAAACCCAGGGGGAATTGCAGACTATTTAGAAAATAACAATAACAAAACCATTATATATCAGAACCTATGTGATACTGCTAAAGCAGTGTCCAGAGGAGACAGGATGTTTTAAATACTTTATAACATGCCACGATAGCAGATATATTGACCTGGATTTATTCAGAATAGACAGGGATTGTACTAGGAGATTCCAAAAACCTACTACATATACAAATATACTGTTTAATAAGCAAAAATCACTTGCAGCAAAATCATAATCCAAAAATCAATGGAGTTCTGTGAATCAAAGTGTCTTTCAAACTCATCTGGTATCAAAGCAAAAATGCAAGTCTGCACATTAGCAAGGCGTGACTTTATCACGGGCGACTATTGAAATAGAGAGACACTCAAAACCTAAGCCAGAAACTTCTCTGAGAAGGAGTGGGCAAGCAAAGCTTTTATACACAGACTCTAGGACAGGTGGCTGTGGAAAGAGGAAGGAGTGTACTAAAATTGCTAGGGGGTCTTGAACTTAATGAACTGTGTCGAGGATTGCAAAAACAGGAAGATCAAGGCAGGAAATTTTAGTCAGTGGTTACGCACATGCGGTGGAGTCTGGTTCTGGATGGCGCAAACAAGTTGTGTGCAAAAAGTTTGCATAAAGTTAAGGGCCTAGTCGTCCTTTAGCAGACTAAATTCATGTCAAGCACTAAGTTTGACCGGCCTCGTCAATGGCTATCAGTGCCTGCTGAAATGATTTTGATTTTTAAGCAGGTATAAATTGCATATATTCCAGATCATGCTGATACAAACGTATCCTAAAATCTACCGCTACAAATATTCCAAACTCAGTCTTAACCACAGGTGCGTAAATCACAAAGCAGCTAGAAAATTTCACTGTATTAACTAGTAAGAAAGAATGAAAACAAATAAGCATCTAAATGAAGTTAAACAAAATCAGCAAAATAAATCTAAGAAAGCAGAGAAAAGAGATTAAAAAGATAAAAGTAGGGACCAGCACCGTGGCCGAGTGGTTAAGTTTACACGCTCCGCTTTGGTGGCCCAGGGTTTCACCGGTTCGGATCCTGGGCACGGACATGGCACTGCTCGTCAGGCCATGTTGAGGTGGCATCCCACATGCCACAACTAGAAGGACCCACAACTAAGAATATACAACTATGTGCTGGAGGACTTGGGGGGAAAAAAGCAGAAAAAGAAATAAAAAGTAGAAAATACTTAGGGCTGGCCCCTGGGCCGAGTGGCTAAGTTTGCGCACTCCGCTCAGTGGCCCAGGGTTTTGCCTGTTCAGATCCTGGGTGCAGACATGGCATTGCTCATCAAGCCGTAAAGAGGCTGCATCACACATAGCACAACCAGAAGGACCTACAACTATAAGATACAGCTATGTACTGGGGGACTTTGGGGAGAAGAAGAAGAAGAAAAAGAAGAAGATTGGCAACAGGTGCCAATCTTTAAAAAAAAAAAGAAAGAAACTACTTAATTAGAGAACAAAAAAATGATAGCATTAGATACCCCAAGAGCTGGTTGCTTGAAAAAAAATAAGCTTTTAACTAAGTTAACTAAGAAAAAAAGCAAAAATAGACGATGCAATAATTTGGAAATTCTAGATGAAATGGATTCTTTTTTAAGAAACTGTAATTTACCAGAACTGATCTCAAAAGAAACAGAAAGTCTAAAGAAATCAATTACCATAAAAGAATGTACAAACAGCCATCTCCCAAAAAAGCACCAGGGGTTTCTCATAAGTGGTTATGCTGCACCTTTAAGGAACAGATAGTTTCAAAATTATTTAAGCTCTTCTGGCACATAGAGAAAGAAAGAAACCTTCCAAATTCTTTATATGAAGCAAGAATAATTTTGATACTAAATTTGACAAAGACTATGGGGAAAAACACTGCCCATTAATCTCACTTATAAATATTGAGGAAATGATACTAAATAAAATATTAGGAAAAGGAATCCTGCAATATCCTTTTTTCTTTTAAAGATTTTATTTTTCATTTTTCTCCCCAAAACCCCCTGGTACATAGTTGTATATATTTAGTTGTGGGTTCTTCTCATTGTGGCATGTGGGATGCCACCTCAGCATGGCCCAATGAGCGGTGCCATGTCCGTGCCCAGGATCTGAACTGGCGAAACCCTGGGCCGCCAAAGCAGAGCACTCGAACTCAACCACTCAGCCACAGGGCCGGCCCCAGAATCCTGCAATATCTTAAAGGAATAACCTGACAAAATGGGGTTTATTGCTGGAATACAAGGATGATTAAATATTAGGACATATATTTTATGAATAGATCTAAGGAGATCAATTCTATAGACTTTGAAACAGAATTTGATAAAAACTTTTAACATTTACTTTTGATTAAAAAATGTTCATAATAGAATAAGACTAGAAAACACTTCCTTAACATGAATCTATTTTAATTCCCAAACCAGCTTATGTTCAATAGGAAAATATTAGAAGCACTCTCGTTAATAAAAGATTAAAAAATAATGACTACTATTTCCACTAACATTTTCCTAGATGATGTAACTATCTTTATAATTTGGGGGAAAAGTATAATTTAAAAAATACTAAAACAAGGATGCCTGCTCTCGTCACTTCTATTGAAGCTTGTAGTAGAGGTTCCAGCCAGGGCAATTAGGCAAGAAAATGAAATAAAAGGGATTTATATTGAAAAAGAAGAAGTAGAACTATCTCTATTTGCAGATGACATAATCTTATATATAGAAAATCCTGAAGAATCCACAAATTCATTAGGATTAATAAAAGAGTTCAGCAATGTTGCAGAGATATAAGATCAATATATAAAAATAGTTGTATTTCTATACACTAGTAATAACAATTCAAAAATGAAATTAAGAAAAGAATTTCCATTTACAATATTATCAAAATGAATAAAATACTTAAAATAAATTTAATAAGAGAAGTGGATGACATACTGAAAAAACAAACACCACTGAAAGAAATTAAAGAAGATTTGAAATTAAAAAGATATTTGTACTCATGGATTGGCATACCTAATACTGTTAAGATGAAAATACTGCCCCAAATTAATCTACTGATGCAATACAATTCCTGTCAAAATTCCAATAGTCTTTTTTGCAGAAATGGAAAAGCTGGTCCTCAAATTCATTTAGAATTGCAAGGGACCCTGAATAGCCAAAAGAATCTTGAAAAAGAAGTTCAAAGTTGGAGGACTCACACTTCCCCATTTCAAAACACACCTCAAGCCTACAGTAATCAACACTGTGTGGTACTGGCATAAGGATAAACATATAGGTGAACAGAATGAATTGAGAGTCCAGAAATAACCCATACACTTGTGGTTAATCGATTTTCAACAAGAGTGTCAAGAAAATTCAATGGGGCAAAGAATAATCTTTAACAAACTGGTCTGGGACAATTGAATATCTACATACAAAAGAATGAATTTGGAACTCAACTACCACATAACTCAAAATGGATCAAGACCTAAACATAAGAGCTACAATTATAAAACTCTTGTAAGAAAACATAGAAATAAATCCCTGTGACCTTGCAGTAGGCAATGGTTTCTTAGATATGACACCAAAAGTACCAGCAACAAAGTAAAAAAATAGATAAATCGGACTTAAATAAAACTAAAAATTTTTGTGCTTCAAAGAATCCTATCCAGAAAGTGAAAAGATAACCTACAGAAGAGGATAAAGTATTTGCAAGTCATATATCTATGTGATAAGGGATTCATATCTAAAAAATGTATAGAACTCTAACAGCTTAACAATGAAAGACAATCAAACTAAAAAAAATGTACAAAGGAATTGAATAGGCATTTCTCCAAAGAAGATATACAAATGGCCAATAAGCATATGAAAAGATGCTCAACACCACTAATCATTAGGGAAATGCAAATCAAAACTAAAATGAGATACCACATCACACCCACTATGATGGCTATATTAATTTTTTAAAAGGACAGTAACATGTCGGCAAGAATGTGGAGAAATAGGAACCCTCATACATTGCTTGTGGCAATAAAAAATAGTTCAGAGGCTTTGGAAAACTGTTTGGCAGTTCCTTAAAAAGTTAAACCTAGAGTTATTGCAATGATTGAGCAATTCTTCTCCCAGGTGTACACCTCAGAGAAATGAAAACATATATCCACACAAAATCTTGTACACAAATATTCATAGCAGCATTATCCGTAATATCCAAAAATGGAAACAACCCAAATGTCCATCAACTGGTGAATGGATAAAAAGTGTGGTATATCCATAAAATGGAGGATTATTTAGCTCTAAAAAGGAATGAAGTTCTAGTACATGCTACAACGTGGATGAACCTTGAAAACATTACGCTAAGTGAAAAAAACTATACACAAAAGGCCACATAGTGTATATGAAATGTCCAGAATAGGGAAATTCATAGAGATAGTAGATTAGTAGTTACCAGAGGTTAGAGGGAGGGAGGAATGGGAAATAACTATTGATGGCTATGGGGTTTATATGGGGTGACAAAAATGTTAGGAATTAGATAGTGGTGATGGTTGTACAACCTTGTGAGTATACTAAAAATCACTAACTTACACATTTTAAAATGGTGAATTTTATCATGTTTTAATTGTATCTCAAGACTATTGCCAAGTTTTGAGTTTATTATATAGAAGTAAACTTTTCAAAAAAGGAAAAAGAATAATTTTGAGGGAAAGGAAGTGGTAAATTTATAAATCATTTGCAGTTGATATGATTATATACCTGGAAAATCTGAGAGAAAACACAGAATTTTACAGATTATAAAAGAATTTATTTAGATGGATTGGTATGAAATTAATATTCAGAAATCACTCATTTTCATACACACAAACAACAAGCAGTTCAAAAAGATCTAGTTACAATAGCAAGAAGAAAAAATGAATTCCTGGGATCAATCTAACAAGAAATGTGCAAAATCTAAGCAAAGAAAACTTTTAACTCATTGCTAAGAGAAACAAAATAAGGTTTGAACAAATGGAAAGGCATAACTTAACATGGAATAGGATGGCTCAACATCATAAAACTGAAAGTTCTTTCTAAATTAATCAACACTCCCATCCTAAGAATTTTTATAAGACATTGATCCTAAAGTTTACAGAGAAAATTTTAAAAATCAGAACACGTTTGATCAAGAAGAGAAATGACAGGTAGGGGCCGACCCGGTGGTGCAGCAGTTAAGTGTGCACGTTCCACTTTGGCAGCCCAGGGTTCGCCGGTTCAGATCCTGGGTGCGGACATGGCACTGCTTGGCAAGCCATGCTGTGGTAGGCGTCCCACATATAAAAGTAGGGGAAGATGGGCATGGAGGTTAGCTCAGGGCCAGTCTTCCTCAGCAAAAAGAGGAGGATTGGTGGCAGATGTTAGCTCAGGGCTAGTCTTCCCCCACCCCCCCCCCC